>NC_041342.1:28323149-28443149 GCF_004354835.1 Perca flavescens
TCATGTTCACTGTACAGGGTGGCAGACTCAAGATGACACTCTTGACTCGCGAGACCATGGAAGTATTAAAAGAATACCCCACTGATTTAGCAACGCACCCTTTTAACATTGTTGGGGAAAAAAAGCATCAAAATTGATGCAGCAGAACCATATATACTGTCTTTTATTTTAGTAAATGCATTCTTCATACCTTTTTCTGTACCTATATTACCAACAATGCAACTCGACTACTGACAGTTTGGCTGGATTATATTTGGGTGTCTTATGCTTGGTAGCTAAAGTAGCCTCGAACAGCTAACCTCAAGCAAAGATAAGGAGAAGGCTACAGAGGTCTGGTACCAGATCCACAGCCCAGGATTTGTATACGACTTATACCAAGACCTGTACACACACTTTGATGTGTACATTGGTGGTAAAATTTCCTTTTTAGGAGAGTCCCAGTGGCTAACTGTGGTACTGCAAGATAAAAAAACACTAGTCTACATCTACACTACATTATCATTCTTAAGCAGCGTTATAAGACAAAAACGATCTCTGTCCACACAAGCGTTTTAACTCCAGTAGCACCTTTAACAACGCTTATCACACAACCAGTCAGCAAGTCGGGCACCACAATCTTTGTTGAATTTCGGAGTTGTTATTCCAACTTCAGCAGGCGTTCGTGTGCATTTTCCAATTTGGAAACTCATTTTACGATATGTCCGACACAACATGAACGCAAAAATATACCCTTCTGTTTGTGCGTGTGTGCTGCTCCTACTGCTCTCTTTTTCACCCTGCTGCCTAATGACCTACACCCTCCCTCCCTCCCTCCCTCCGTTCCACTCTCCCCTCCCCCTCAGCACCAAGGACTGTGTGTGTGTGAGGAACATGGAGGTATGGAGGGGGAGGGGAGGAGCAGATCATCCACAGATCTGTGGATCATGTGCATCACTGAACACAGATAAACAGGGGAGGGGCTCTGAAGTCATCAGGATTGCTACATGCTATTGGTCAGCTGGGAGGTCTAGATCTGTACAAGGAGAAATGTCTTTCCTTTCCTCCTTCCATTCTTCATTCCTTCCTTCCTGTGTCTGAAGCCAATCGCTGCATGCATTGGATGAAAGTCAGGGAGTCTACCATTCAAACACAGTGCTAACACATATAGGCACAGACACATATCTTATGTGCATCTGCCGTCTACCTGACACCTGATATATATATTAAGATGGACAGATACTGCAGTGGATCATGAAAGAAAATCCAGTTTGTCTCCATGACTTTTTTTCAAGGCAAATGCTTTGTTTGAACACCCTGTTCAGGATCAAATTTGTTTGTAATTTGTAGCTTTTTTCTGTCCCTGTGTGGTTTATCATCTGAGGTGAAGTGCGTCTCTCGCCTTTACTTTGCTTTTTCCCCTTCGTTCAGTACCTGCATTTCACTCTTGTCTGAGTTCAGATTGGTCATGTCCTTCACGAATTCCCATCGTTTTTTCGAGTTCTGTAGCCGCTTTCCGACCGGAGGGATTTTTGCAGTTCCTAGAACATAACGTTCCTAGAACGCTTTTTTTCTCGTGTTCTGTCTGGACCAATTTGGGGATTTTTAAGTTCCTCTGGCCGCAGTTCCTGTAACTCTTTCAGCTCCTACTTCGGGGCAGGGTCTTTTCCCTTTTCCGCACAGTGGTGGTTAGATGGCTGTGATTATAATAACAAAAGGTCAGTTCCTATGGCCACTTGTCCAGTGCGAATGCAAATGAAGAAACGGTTTTGGGGGAGAGTAGTTTGTAGTAGAGATGGTCTAATACTGCCTAAAACGCTGGTATCGGTATTATCGGAAGTACTGGAGTTCATGCACTGATCCAATACCACGTTATAAAGCCCTAAAGAAAATCTACATTAAAGTAGTTCATTTATGTTTTTTCCATTATAACTGACTGTCAAACTGGAGAATAACAGAAAATTCTGTGGCATTCATTGTTTGTGTTTGTTTATGTTTCACAAAGAGTTTAACCTGAGCCAGACCGACAACAAAGATAGAAATAATATCACATCCATACAGGGATAGTAGTATACAGTAATAAACAATAAACACATAATAAAATATATGACTCACTGGTATCGGATCGGTACTCGGTATCGGCCGATACGCAAGTTCAGGTATCGGAATCGATATCAGGAAGCAAAAAATGGTATCGGGCCATCTCTAGTTAGTAGAACTTTTTAGAAGTGGAGTGTTCCTATAACTGCGTTCCTGTAGCTACTTGATCGGAAAGAGGCTTATAAATGTTGAGTTTGTGCTTCCCTAGTTCCCCCTTTAGTTATCTTTGAACTGCTCTCATCTCCATAGTATTGTTGTTCCAAAAGTCTTGAATTGTTGCCCTCAGGCGTGATGTAGGCTAGTCTTTGATGTTTGGGTATATCCTGATGGTCTTTTTTGGCACTACAGAGTCTACACAAAAATGGTTGGGTCATAAAACACAGGGCTTTCAAGTGGGGGAGTGGAGTTTGTGTCCCTTTGAAAGCAAGACTTTTATCCAGGAAACGTGTGTTTGTGTCCCAGGTGGACTACTAACCACAATCTTTTTTCTAATATTTACTAGTTGTTTTAGTGCCTAAACCTAACTGTCATCGCTGCATGATGGTAACTTTTTGCCGGCTAAATTGAACAGCATCAGCTGCTAAAAGGACCCTCACATGCACTGTACCCGACTCAAAGCCACTTTTTGTTGGCTAAACTCAACTGCATCGGCCCCTAAAACGACTGGCAGCTCGAAGTGACCGGTACCCAGCTCACCAGTAACCTTTTCTTGGCTAAATGAAACTGTAAATACCGCTAAACTTACCTGTAATGTGAGCGGCCGTCTCATGGCCAGCCGGCAGTCGCCTATTTCGTAGGATATCATACGAATTGTTTTCGTACGATATCATATGAAAACGTTAATGAGTATGCGTTGCCATGTGTTACAACCAGGGCTGTAGTCAAGTTTTAGGCTACTTGTCCTGAAGAATCCATAGTACAAAGTGCTCGCTGACATTGTGTCTGTGGTCAAAATAAAATAATTGATGCCTGATGATAGAGCCATACAATGCTGCCGGAAATATACCAAGGTACAATACCAATGCCCGTTCTAGATGAATTTTGAATTAAACCAATACCTGTTTTCTGAACAAACACTTCATCAATGGTTTTGTCTTGAAAGAGGAAGTTACTTTAGAAAAAACCATATAGTGCTGGACTCGGTCGAGACCAACTATAATATTTGGCGAGACCAATGGCCAAGTTCAAGACAATAGAAAAAGGTCTTGAGTCCGGACTCGGACTCAAGTAGCCAACTACAGCCCTGCTTACAACTGATTTTAATGACTTAATAGCAGAGGTGGGCTGTCAGGGCAAACATGACCTTCTCTGCTGGCCAAGAGATTGTCATAATCAGAAAATTATATATTTTTTTATAATTATATATATATATATATACATACATTTCTAAAATATATATATTTATTAATTTCATATGTATTTTACAAAGTCTGTTACTGTTATTTCATTGCTACTCTCTCCCTTGGTTGTGCGGCTTTCAGTGCATTTCATAAATTAGAGCTTTTATCCAATCATATTTCCCCCTGTGCTGTCTTACTGAGGCGTTCTGAATTTTTAGTGAATCCATCTCATGGATGTATTAAGAGAAGCAAATAGGGAGAATGGTGTTGATTGTCATATTCTTTATTCTGTTGGGCGTATTCTTTGACAGGCCAAAGCCCAGCCACTTACACATTTTTTGGAAGGTTTAGTATACGGTGGCCCGAGAAGCAAAACTAGCTAGCATCACATACCCTTAGCAGTAACGTTAGTTCAAGTTCGTTTTGAGTTTTAGATGTAAGGTTAATGAAAGAAAGGTGGATGTACTTTTCCTTCAAATGTACCAGTTAGTATACGGGGGCCGAGAAGCAAAACTTGCTAGCATCACATACCCTTAGCAGTAACGTTAGTTCAAGTTCGTTTCGAGTTTTAGATGTAAGGTCAATGAAAGAAAGGTGGATGTACTTTTTCTTCAAGCGATGAGCAGCTTTTGTAAGTTTAATGGATGTTTCTGTATTTTAGTGAAATGATTTTAGTAGCTATTACTGCTTGCTTTAGATTTAGTTGCTGCTGGTGTTTAAGGTTTGAGCAGTGTCAGTGGCCGCTGTGTCCTCCTGTGTGTGTGTGCGTGGTGGCATGTGTGTGTTGTTGAGTCCCAGCAGCTTGGCTGGAATTTGTGGGGGAAGCCTGTTGATCGCTTATTGTGTAATTTGTGTTTTTGATTGTTTTGTGGTTGTCGTATGTGTAAATGTGACCAGATGTTGTGTTTTTTTTCTTTTTCTTTGGTAATAACAGTAATTTTGACAATATGTGATGCAGCATCCTGCCATACTGCGTAAAAGGGATGGCTTCAGTCACCGTGTATTCATGTCTCTGCAATAGTGTATTAAAACCCTCTAGGTGTTGAGCCTTGTGTTAAAGGTGCTGTAGGTAGGATTGTGAAGATCCAGGACTTAGCCAAAACATTTGAACATCAACAACTTCTCAGTCCCTCCCCCCTTTCCGCTAAAGCCTAAAACGTTCTCCTAAGCCCCTCCCCCCACAAGGGAGAATGAATGCGTGTGCATAATTAGTGACTGACACGCAGTTAGACACCTCCCCTCCCCTCTGGCCCTGATTGGTGCATCTGATGGTGCATTTTTTATTACCTGCTTCATGTAGTTCTACTGGAACATAGGGTCAGTTTCAGCAAATATGACAGAAAGTTAGTTTTATAAGGCTTACCTACTGCACCTTTAAATTACTGTATTCCACACGATAATGTCCTAGTGTCATTGTGAGGTTATTCAAATCTGGTTAAGGTCTAATTGCTGTAATACAGTATTGAAGGCCCAGGTGTAAAATACACGCCAGCGGCACTGCTTAATAAACAGATGAATATTAAAACCACACCTCAAAAAAGCATTCTGTTGAGGATTCTTCCAGGGCCAAGCAATGGAAAGCTGGAGCAGGGTGACATTTATCTCTGAGCTGCAGGTTGCAAGCTAATTGCTGGTAGTTAGCTGCTGGATACTTTAGTGTGCAAATAGGTGTCTTACAAGACAGATGAAATCTCTCTAAAAGCTAGTAAGTGGATCTTGAGTTGACATTAGTTATAGCTATTAGGTCAACAATGAAGTTCCATGCTCAAATCAAATGCTATGGTTAGCACTAGCTTGCTAGCTTTATCTAAACACACTGAGTTCGATTCAGTGTAAGAAAATTAAAAAATAATCGGGGGGCAACTTTTCCTCCTACAGTAAATCATTGGGGCATTTACAAAGTTTTGGAATAAATGAAATAGTAATTAGTGCATAAAGATGCTGTTTTTTAAAGTTAAATGAACCCAGAATATCACCAGCTAGTGCCAACATAAGTAAATAAACAGCATACTATTTCCATTATCATCACATTTGTAACAGCGCTGTTTGTGAGTGTAGGTAAGAGACATGGGAAATGGAATTTAGAAGAATTTAATACAATTATTTCTTTAAAAATCTTGGGGGAAATTTTTGCACCTTGATCACTTTTTTAGGGGCATTCTGAGATTTCTTGGAGCATATTTACCCTTAATCCCCTTAACTTCTGACACATATGGGTGAGTGAAAATGCTATGGTCTGTCAAAGACCAAAAATTAAGCGTCTGTGTCAACAGACAGGAAAGTCAACAGGTCATTTGGGTAAATGAACAGTCCACAGAGCTAAGGACCTCCAACATGGCCGCCAGTGTTACAGCTGAATGCCTCCTGTAGAGTTGAATAGAGCAGCACCTGGTTTGAAGCTCCATCCACCATCTGTGTGAGGCAACAGTTGCCTGATGATCTCATCCTGGACACACAGTCGCTCTCACTGTAACTCTATCCCCCTTTATTCTCCTCTCATACTGTGTGTGTGTGTTTGTGTGTGTGTGTGTGTGTGTGTGTGTGTGTGTGTGTGTGTGTGTGTGTGTGTGTGTAAGTGAATATCCGCGCTAGGTCATATAGTAAGGGCTCGGTTATAAAACATTTTGGAAAATGACACTGACAACAGATTACACAGTTTTATATTTGAGTCTCCTTTCACAGGAACTTTACTCCTGTCAGTAACTTGAATTCAGTACCCTGATATTTTGTATCACTTTTATTGTTTTTCTTGGTGATACATGTGTTTGATTGTGAGTCTCTGTGGTTTCACTAGAAAATTCTTCTAATCCCATAATCCTGTAGAATATTATTGAGTTTGAGATTTCCTACTCTGCAGACAGACCGGTGCAGAATACAGGACTTGGCTCACACTGACCTCTGGTGGATCACAGATGAGAACTGCAACAGTGCATTTAGAATCCGAAACATGTTTATGGCCAAATAGGTTTTCACATACAAGGAATTTGCCTTGGTGTTTGGTGCATAAATAAACATAGTAAGAGAAAATGAAAGATCAAAGCAAGAACAAAACTGACAATAAAAGTATTACAAAAATATATACAATATATCTGTTTGAGAGATGATGAGAGCTGAACAATTCTGTGCAGGAATGTGCAAAATATTGTCCAAGGAATGTGAAAAGGTTAACCCTGTAATAATAGAGACTACGTACAGAGATGATAGTCCTAGAGATGTCCAACACAATGTCTCTGTTTTAGGGGCTTGGAAACAAGAAGACATTTGTTTTCAAACGAAAACACAGTGGTGTGGACGTAGCAAGAGTCTGGTCTGGCTGCTTTGTGTTTTTGCAAAGCTTGTTAACGTGATGTGACGTCATTGTGGCGGGGGGGATAAGGTTGCCTCTGAAGTGGAGAGGCCCCGGCCCTTGCTGTGGTGGGGGATGGTGTCAGGACTGTCCCATTGTCTTTCAAAACGTTGCATTCAATGAGCTGTATTCATCCAGACTGTTGGGAGCAGTCCTGAAAACATCTCTGTCAGTCCAGCGCAAGCACGCATGAAGATCCTCCATAGTTATGCTGTTCCATTTCTTAGATGTCCTCACAACATAGGCACCTCTGATTCTATCTATCTATCTATCTATCTATCTATCTATCTAAAGCTGAGATAAATTCAGGCATAATTTGTTTTAAAGAATGGTAAAAATGCATCTTGTGTTTTGTATTAAAACGTGTATTAATTCACATGGATGTGCTGTGTTTTGGTGGTGAAACTGCCCCTTTGTTTACATTTGAATCATGAAATGTGCACGTTAGCTGAGATAAGCCGGAATTTCCCATCCAGGCAACCTCGCCTGAAGCTCATCATTTCTTATCTGTCAATCTTCGTGTTCTGTCAACATCATAGTCAAAGTCAACTTTATTGTCAAAGATAAAGACCAAGACCCAACATGTTGTAAATATTTACAAGTTAAGTTAAGCTGGGGCAACTGACAAATCAAGAACAACAATAAAAAAAAATTATAATATATAACATGTAGTGTAAAAAGAAATGAAAAGATGTGCAGGGAATATGCCATCCGCAGACATCAGACTTGAGTCACCATAATTTAGAAAATCTTTGGTAAAAACTTAAATTATGAACATAGTGTCACATGAAAAACATCTGCAGTATGGAGCCTTGTGTGAAGCAGAGGTTTTAGCAAAAACAGATTGAGGCTACATTTTCACGTCACATTTAGATTTACATTTAATCTCTGCTTTTGGACTTGAGCTGTTCTGTCCTGACTCAACAGATGCTGATGCAGCCACATGAAGCTCTGTTCAATGCGTGTGTTAGTCCTGCTGATCACTGTCTTCACACTTTATATTATAAAGCAATCTGTGCAGCTGCTAAAGGCTCCAGCCTGACCAAATCATGCCCGATTAAACCCCAAACTGGTAATTAAGCAGAATGAGTCCGTTAATCTATATTTACTCTCTCTTTTGTCTTCTCCTTCCTCTCATGCTCTCCGTCTTCCCTTTTTAAGAACTTACTGTGCCATAATAAGACCTTCATTAGTGACTATTTAATAAAAAAATCAAAGGAAGAGAATAGACAGATGAGAGCAAAGGTTTCACTTAGTGCTCGTTTCCTACTATTTCATCTTCAGAATAAAGCAGCACTACAAAGCTCTGCCTAGTGGATGACCTTGTCATGTGATGGATAAAGGTTTCGGAGTCAGAATCCCCCATGTCAGCGGTATTGACTCCTGGGTACAGAATATTAAGGGAGGAGACTGGCTTCATAAGTAATTATATCACTACATGATATTGGCCGGTGGTGATTCATTTTAAAACATATGGCAATGAAATAGACACATCGTCAAATTCAGACAGAATCTGCAGATGTTTTGGGGGTTCTGCTGGGATTTGGGGCATGGTGTGTTTTGAGGATGAACGAGCTCTCCTTTAACTTATTTAAGCATGCATATTCAACAGATTCTGTTTGGGTTACTTAATAGGGGTAGTTACTGTAGCAACAATGCCCTGCTCCACACTCCGTCAAAAGTGATAATTCTATACTTCATTGCCATGCAACTAAATTGCTAGGAATTTGGTGCATTGTGCTCATTACACAAAAAACAAAGCTTTCATAACAAGACAGTCCATACCCATTAAAAACATATAGTTACATATAGTTTTTTTTTTTTAAGCCTGCTGGAGATTGAGCAGACTATCTTTTGTTGAGAAGCCTGTTTACAGAATGTCTTACTGCAGGTTATGTTGTAGTTTAAGTGTTTTAGTTTGAACATGCGGTCTGCTTTAATGTCCCAGCAGGAATGTAGACAGAACAGCTGAAAGAGGGAAACTTTGAGAGAAAGAAGTGAGAGCAGAGAGACAGAATTGAACAGAGTGAGAGAAGTTTATTGACAGGTAAGATACAGATGAGAGCAGAGGCCTGAACCTAGTCCGAACACACAAACAAACACACACACTTTAATTTGGGCTTGTTGGTAGAAAAGATGTTTAATTTAGGCTGATCTGAAATTTTACCACAAAAGAACAGTCTCTGAAAAGAAAACTGCAGCTGTAAGAACCAGAGATGAGTGAAAAATAAAAACCCACTCTGAAAGAAGACCTTAGTTGAAACAGTGACCCAGTTTTCTGTGCATCTCTGCTTGATAAAATACACGCATGTTAAACAGAGGACTGGGAAGATGAGGTTCACTTCGTTTTAAAAATTAACAAAATAATCCGTTTCTACAGGTTTACAACACACAAATCTGTATAAAGACACAACAGATCAAACCAGACCACAGACTAAAGGCACATGTACTTTGGTCCCATCAGGCCTCCCCCAAAAATCAGAGACCAAGACCAGAATCACATGTTGAAACCTTGCCCAAACAGACAGAATTAGCATACATCCTGTGTATGTATGTGTGCGCCCACTCACAGCTGAGTGGGACGAGATTTAAACTGGAAATTTACAGGGGTCTCTATTCTTCAGTAAAAGCGCCACCTTTGCATCCTCAATATTATTACATGTCAGCAATGTGTTACTGTCAATCAATACTATAAAATTCCTCACAATTATCATTAGCCTAAAAATATTTCTATTTTCGAGAATGCCTAAAATATCTTCATTATGGTGAACTTGCAGCGTTTATTCAAATCATGCATAAACAGCTTCGACAGGATTGTTCAGCTATGGGAATAACAGCAAGAAAGTGTGCCAGTTAAAGAAAAAACGCCTTTTGAAATTTAGAAATCACACGACACTGCACAACAAGTAGTTCATTCTACTTCCTTTGAGGATTTCTGGGTACTGAAGATCCTCAGAATTTAGTTCCATCTGGTATTTAAACTACATGTAAAGGGATTCTGTGTAGTGCAGCAAAATTGTTAAAAGCTGCAAGCTGGTTTAGTGTAGGTTGCCAACATGCCTACAAAGTAGAAAATTGGATGCTGGTGTAAAGTTAAACTTACATTGCAGATGAGGAGAGAACAGCATGAATCATCTCCCTTGTACCTTGGAAATAAAGGTTTTAATTTTGTTTTGTTTTAATTTTGAATTCACCAAAGTGCACAAATGAACAGGATGTCATTTGGAGGAATGAACCAGCACACTGAGAATGTGTGTGTCAGAAACTGCACGGTTCAAAAGAAATCTTCAAATGACTGACAACATGGC
Source organism: Perca flavescens (assembly GCF_004354835.1). Classification (NCBI taxonomy): domain Eukaryota; kingdom Metazoa; phylum Chordata; class Actinopteri; order Perciformes; family Percidae; genus Perca; species Perca flavescens. Next base: position 28,333,220 of record NC_041342.1, read on the forward strand.
AGTGATGGAATCTGTCATGACAGAGACGTTGAGTTAATACCACAAAGAACCCACCCTAGACCAGTGGACCCAAAGCTGTCAAAGCTGTCAATTGTATGGAAAATATAACCGCAAAATTACAATTCAGGATGGACATTTATTTAGAGAGGTGGTCGCCTGTCATACAGTATATGGCAATTGAATAGATTGTTGAATTAGAACTGGACACTTAAGAGAAAGTAACCTCTCACATATTGTGTGTCTGTAGTAGCATGTCGATTATTGTGTATATAAGTGCATGTCAACACCATCTGTTTGTGTACCATGTCGTGTGGGACACTTTGTCAAGGAGCTAGTTTTAATAAATGTGTTCAAATTGGCATTCGCTTGGGAACGCATAAGAATGGGTAGGTAGTTCAAGTAGCGACACGATGTATAGAAAAATAACCGATCACTAACCACAGGAACCCAATCTTTAACAGAAAATCCAAGGAAAAGAGACTACTGCCATATTGACACGTGATCGCTGGGTAGGGCAAAACAAGAACACAGCTATTTGCACTTGCAACGATAAAGATTTAAAGCAACACTAGAAAACTGTTCCCGCTTCGGTCCCCCTACAGTCTGGAAGCGGAATTGTCCATTACATCGTCCAGTTCATTCGAACTACAGATCCGCTACCCGATCTGGCAAACTTGCATAATGTAATGTAATGGACAATTCTGCTTCCAACCTGTGTTGCTTTAATTAAAAACTCTTCACTGCTTTGAAAAGCAAAAGCAGCGTTTCACGGTTTTCTCTGGTAGGTGTCAAATCTGTTTTACCCATCGACATAGAATGAGAGTACAGCGAACAATTAACTGTATGCCGTGGTTATTTGACGAGTTCAAGAGAAAATGGCGTTTGTCGTTTGCTGTTATGGTGGCAACACATTTCAGTGTGGCCGTAAAGTGTGTCACTCACTAGTTTGAGGATTTACCAATAGAAATGTGAAGCAATTAAATCCAGCAATGCTGAATTCCTCTCTAGCAGCAAGGCAACGGACATAGGTGCACCTGAAAGCACCATGATGTCCCTGTTGTCTCCCGCACAATGGGTTTTTGTGTGGAGAGGTCTCTGAAGTGTAGATGGCGTGAACGTGGCTCTAAAGCGCTGGACCATCCTGCTATGTTGATTTGAATGGGGATGTCTGTTCTACTCTCATTCTGTTTCATGGTTTTACTGCTGACCAGCATCACTGATCGCTGTGGTTGGGTGTGATCACCGGTGTGCACCTGTAGCTGTAGCCACACCCTTAAGCTTGATTAATGGTTCTGCGGAGGCTCCACGCAGAGCTTTCACCGTAGCACCTACGTAAACGGCCTGATGTTTATACTTGTGCGTCGAGCCGGCATTTGTCTGTGTGGGGAGTGTGTGGTAGAGCAAGAGAGAGAGTGACGGTGATTACCTTGGGAGAGAGTACCGACTCTAGAGGCATAGTGGGAGAAACAAAGTGTCTCCCCTGTTCTTTCTGACCACAGTGGGAAATCTGTAGCAGGAAAAGTTAACCCTCTCCTTGATTTCATACAGTTTATGGACAGGGAGAAACAGGAAATGAGTAGGGAGAAATGCGACGCCACCAAGCAGAGCGATGTGTGTCGCCGCAACGTATGGTTACATTTTTCGCGAGGTGAACGTCAGGCTATTGCGGAGGGTCTGGCGTAGGTTTGTGTCTTCACGTACCTATGTACGTTTCACACAGAAGCATAAATCCCGCTTGGTGAGTGCACTCACTCACCCTGGAGTAATCTTTACTGCAGCAAGGTGAGAAGTTAAACCAGGAGACAAACAAAAACTTTTTGTTTTTTCTGCTGGTGTTGAGTTGCTCTTTGAGATGTCATAGTAAGGAATTTGTAAACTTTGCAAACTGCCTTTAGGCCAGGACTGATGTATGCATTGCTGTATTTTAACTGAAAACTATTTCTAATGTTTTACTTCGAAGCGTTGCATTTACATTTCAGTGATACAATATTGTACGGATTCATTAAAGGTCTGGGGATAGCACAGAAGAGGTTAACAGAAAATGTTGAAAAGAAGACAAATGACAGTGACTTCCTCGCTCGTCATAGATCTTAAGGTTTAGGAGTCAGCTTTGAGGGTTAGATGGTAGACTTTGAAAAGGAAACTTTCAGGTGATGATTCCCTCCCATGTCATAGTTGTGAAGGTCCATCAGAGTCTGGATCGCTTCCTCTACGGACGTCATCTGGATCAAGGCCATCTTACGGTCCCTGATGAGGAAAGAGCAGAGACAGAGTTGATACTATGGAAAGAAACTAGAGCCCGACCGATAAAGGATTTTTAAGGCTGATATCGATACAAATATTTGGGGATTTCAAAATCCGATATATCGGCTGATATATATATATATATATATATTTTTTTTTTTTTAAATCCAGAAACGCGTAACAAAACAAACAGACTTCCCTAACAGTTATTTGTAGTAATTCATGAGTCCTCACTAAAATAATGATAATGCAGATTAAAAATAAACTTGTTTGTTTTATTGTCACAATAGAACAGAGGAACATCAAAATATATTAAAGTTCTGATAAATAAAATGTATAAAAATACAAACTTAAGATATGAAACTTAAAGGGTTAAACACAAGTGTTGCCAACAGGGACGTTGTAGAGTGCCCTCTGGTGGACAAACTATGCAACGCCAACCCTCACAACATGGTTGAAGGGTGTTTCGTCCGTTTTTATTTAAATTTTTAAATATTCATTTATCGGCCATTATAAATGCCGATACCGATAGTTTGGAAAATGCCTAATATCGACCGATAAGATCGGCCTGCTGATATATGGACTGGCTCTAAAAGAAACCATATATCTTGTTTGTCTGCATTTTCTTCCTGGGTCGGTCAGCCTAAAGCATAACAAGCATCTTTTACGCACAAATTACAGAAGATATTATAAATGTAGGTGGTTAGATCACCTCCTTTTCATTCTTACAAGCAAAAATTGCAAGATGATCAGAGAAATATAAAAACATTCAAAGCATTTAGATGTTTTCAGGCTAGACATGTGCAGTGTCATTAAGAGCTTCATATTAAAGTGCGCCTTACTGGAAGAACTTGAAGGCCTTAACAGTTCCTCCACTGTTAGAGAACAGAAGGCGTAGATCATCCTCTCCAAGTCCATCCCTGGACATGCAAAAATAAACTATTATTGTCTTAAAGCAAAGAAGCCAAACTATTTGCTTGACTAACACAAAAAGAGCGCCATTAAACTAATATGTGTAGTGGTTGTAGTACCGGACATTGGAGAGGTGAAGTGTTGCAGAGGGAGGAAATATGTTCTGAAAGTTTTTGGATCCTGGCTTCTTAAAGCGATGGAGTGGTGAGCCAGAGAAATCTGTCCAACAAAAGCAAAATATTGACATGGTGAGAAATTATCTAATGTAACAAAAAACATTTGAATGTATTGCTATTATTATAACTTTGGCACTGCTTGACTTCTACACAACCCACAGATTTGGAAAAGAAATAAACCAGGAGTGAGAAAAACCTGTGCCAAGTATCTGTCAACTTCAATAAAAGAACTTTATTGAAGTTCGGCGCTGTGTTCCTATAAAGTTGTCAGGATCATTTTACAATTCAAAATCGATGCGCAGGCATCAACACGTGGGCTCCATTCAACAGACGTTGGTGCAGTGTTTACATTTTATATACACTGCTACAGGTAGCTACATGCTAACGTCATGGAGATGTGAAATCTTGGTTGTGATGTTAAGCATTTCTCCACAATTACAGATCACATTCCTGCTGGAACAGGTTATAGGCACGGTAAAGGTCAATGCTGCCACTGAGGTTGAATATGTCAGACTTTTAAGAATATTTTACAGTAAACGCTTTATATTACTGTATTTATTCAAAGACTTGTCATGGACATGTGCATATCTCATCTGCCTGTTGACACTGTGACACTTGTACACCACAACTACTAAATGCATAATAAGCAATTTCAAAAGGCATAAACAACAAGCTCTCCTCCAGGGTGCAGAAAAGCTCTTACCTTTAGTTAGTAGCTGGTCATCCAATCCTTCTCTGGGCAAAGCCACAGTTTGATGTTTAGACAATGTCACTCTCATTACTTTGCCAAACACCTTTTGACCATTCAAGTGGCTCATAGCTACAGGTGAGAAAAACAGAAAATATGGGCAGTGATAAGTCTAAAAGCTTGACAGCATTTCCACATTTGATGATACAGTATATCATGCTGATAGAACAATCATATCACATCCATGAAATTGTTCTATGGTAAAATGTATATTAAAAGGAAGTGGCCGATGCTACAGTTTTTTTTTTTTTTTTTTATAAAACAAGTGAACCTTAAGATTTTAACCCGATTCTACAGTGGCAATTGGATTGACTTCTACACATAGCAATGTGAGAAGATATACATATGTATTATCTTAATTTTACAATATGGTTAGGCTGAGCACAAACTACATGTCAATATTTTGTCAAAAAAGCTAGATAAGGCATGATGCTGCATTCCCATTCTTATCAGATTAAGAAAAAATGTACATTGATTTCTTGACTTTCATTTTTTAGAATTTACCTTTCATGCCATATATACATTTGAAAAATACCCAGACCAGTGGACCTAACAAGTGTGTATATCAGGACTTAAACAATCACTTCTGAATTTGATATATAAAGTCATCATGTCTTGATTAATCTCAGTTTGCAGTTCAATAGCAGTGACTGATATTGCTACTATAAGAACTCACCCAGCTGAGCCTGGTTGCCATCGGACAACTGTATCAGAGCACTGTCCTTTTTGTTGTAGAGGATCTTCACCCTCTGTACATCACCATAGACTCCTGAAGTTAGGGAGAGAGCGAGAGAGGCAGACCAAGTGAGGGAAAGAGAGAGCAAGAGAGAGAGAGAGAAAGGGTAGAGTAGAAGATTAGGAGGACAGAACAGACAGAGCAGGAGAGATGGAGCCGACGAAGATAAAGAAAGGAGAGGTGTGAAGGATGGAAGGAATAAAGTTAGTGCTAGAAAGACAAATGAAAAGAAAAGATGGAATCTTCCCATTTGACTTCAACTAGAAACTCAATCAAACACTTCTGTATAACAGAGTGGTTTAATGTTGCGACTGTCGACCAGTGAGACGGCTCAGCTGAGCTTTACCACTGACATACACCTCACACTGTTTGGCATGTGGCTGAGCGGTGATTCAGAAATTCCAGCTTGCAGCTTGGTGATTAAAAATGTAGAACCATAAGTGGACAACGTGGGGGAAAAGATATACCTTATACGAAACCTTTTCAAAGAAATTGACTGACCTATAACAGAATAGGTTGTATAGATGAACGTGTAAAGTAAATGCAGAAAAAAGACCGTAAAAAAATTAAGCTCTCTTTAGGCCTTTTATGCAGATTATTTAAGACTTTGAGAAATATCTGTGGATATCCTGGAGCAACTAAAACAGGTCCAATGAGTTCTGGACAACATTTTAAATATTGATGGGCTGGTAGACAGTGTCCATTATGAAGTGTTGTTAGTTGTAGAATGAACTGAAAAGCTGAACTGTGACTGCACTTGATTAATACAAAATCTGGAGAAAAAGACAAGAAGAGATGCTGAGGGTTTAAGAGCTAGAGTGAGTCTTAGTGAGGACACTGGACTGTCATGATCAACTTAAGCATTCATTTGGTGAGAACATAAAAACTACAATAATCCCTGCCAGATTGGAGGTTCCTGTGTTCGACACAAAACCACTGTAAACCATTTCAGAATAGCAAATGTTGAATAAATTAATCCAAAACCTGTACTCGACAGTCCATTCACAGAGTAGAGTGTTGTTGGAGAGTCTTTGGCTAAGTAGAGCTTTAGTTGTCCTTTTGTCAAGTGCTTTATGTAATTAACATGAGAAATCTGCTACAATTAAAGGTTTTCTAACTTGCTCTTTGTTAATACAAAATAAGAGCGCAATGAAAAATAAAAAAGGTTCAATAAGGTTTTTGATCCATTATGGAACACAACCCTATTCCTTCCCTTCATCTAACAGACTGCATCCTCATCGGTGTTGTTGTTGTTGGGCTTTTAAAGCTCTAGTGTGTAACTTTTTGATATTAATGAACGTCCGTTACATTCAAGCCAATGGCAAGTGAGTTGCTACAATGCTAATCAAGACTATCAGCTCCACACAACTCTCTCTGTGTTTCTCAGTATGGCTGTGTTCAGAAGATTGTGACGTCTGGGGAATTTCCTACGCAGAAGCTTGAGTCAAGATAATGACCTCTTCTGAATTTATTTTAATCCTCCGTGTAATCTTTGGCTAATACAACTGCGTGGGGGAGGGGTGGGTGCGCGCGCCATCACGGAAGGCTGTTTCATGTGGACGTGCCGACAATGTTGTTGTCATTACTTTAAGTTCCTCGTGGGGGCGACAGAAACTACACACTATAGCTTTAAGGCTCCAATTAAGTCTTTTGCTGTGCTTATTATTGTTACTGCAAACTGCCGCAGTTTCACATGAAAACGTTTTCAGCATTATTATATTTGCAGCTTTTATTGTGAAGCAGCTGCAGGAGATGCTGGCTTGGCAGTCACTAACCTCACTTATTTCAGTCTAAATGTAGATTTGGAATTTTTACACCACATTTTAATTGGAACAGAGCTTCCACAACACATGAATGATTTGAGTGTCTTTGTTCTCATCAGTTAGGAGATAAGCCGACCAAACAGACAATCTTCCAGACTCACATTTCTTTCAATGTAGAGACAGAAGATTTAAACTCTGTAGCGTACAATATGATAGAGAGAGGCTTGTAGATACAGAAAGATATAGAGGGATAGCGTGTCCACGACATCACTGAAGAAAGTGAACAAAATTGGATTAACAGAGAGAGATATACAGATAGAATAGTAGAGGTTGAACATACCGAAGAGGGTAAAGAGACTTTGAGGCGTGACCATCTTTAGAGAGAGACCGCAGAGCAGAGGACAGGAAGAGGAGGAGCAGAGGAGGAGGAAGAGGAGAGACGAAGGTAGAGATCAGACCGCCCAGCGTTTGACGAAGGGGGAGGTGGTGGTTTCCATGATGATGAGGGGTGGAGCAAAGATGGAGGGAGGGAATGGGGGATTGGGGGTTGGTGACGGGATCAAAACAGCAAACCCAAATTGGGGTTAGACCGGATTAAGTAAAGTGAAGAGTGAAGAGAGGAAAAGGAGGTGAAACAAAATTAGGGTAAACGTACATGAGAGGGGAGGGTTTTAAAAGGGAAGTGTAAAACATTTAAGGATGTATGGCCAAATAAATGTGTAAAGGGAGGAGCAGAGGAGGGAAGAAAGGAGGCGGGGAAGGGAGAAAGGAGAGGACAAAAACCAAAGCAGAGGTCAGTAAACAGAGCATCAGTGGAACATCAACGGAGTCTGAATGATTGCTGGTTCGATTCCAAACAAACACACACACAAACAAACACACTTCTTCCAGTTCTGTTATCGCACACACATTCCCTGCTGAATTCATTTGTCACTGAGGAAAAGAAAGGCTGGGAGGAAGGTAGAAAATAATACATTTAAGAATGGAAAAATTAATAAATTGAATGAAAGAGTGAGTTGCAGGAGATATCAAACCAAAGGGAGCAGCACCATGAATCAGATGGCCAACCAGATCACATGAGGTTACTGGAGGTAACAGGGGCCAAAAGGACTACGTTCTAGGATAGTGGTAGATTAGGCTGACCGAGACACGTGTAGAGCTTTATAATAAGAACATGGACATCTCACTTTTTACAATATGGGACCTTTAATTTCCACTTAAAAAGGTTTGCCAAATGAGGGTCTGAAACGCAGGCAGGTATTTAACCAACCTGAAGTTTGAAGCATGTCGATAATCATTGCCACACCACTTATCAACTAAACTAACTGAACAATTTACTCTTGTCCAGTTCAATTGCAGCAGTGCTGGAAATGAAGGACATGATATCACAGAACAGAAAAAAAAAAAAACTTCATTCTTAATCGTCACATTCCCAATTCTATTTCTGCATTTGAACCCATCCTAGTATTAGGGTTATTAGATACATCATACAGCATATGGGGAGCAACTTGGGGTTCAGTGTCTCCAACCTTGTGGTTATGGGGCGACCGCATTTAACCTCCGAGCCACAAGCCACCCAATCAAAAATACTACTTAAGCAACTGGACTTAAATTGTCAGAAATGTTAGTCTCTGAGTTTCTATGCTATGCTATCTGGAAAAAGGGTAAGTTTACTGCATGAAACGGACTAAAATCTGACCTTAGAGGTCAGTCCGTCCATTTGATGACGAAGTTGATAAAGGATGAACAAGTGACTGAAAAACTAGCCCCTGGATTCAACATTCACAACATGAACAACGGCCACACCACACTCAACCACTACCTAGCAACCAGATCGTATTTAGCCCACTCTCAAGTGTACGCAGCAGCTGCTGCTGCTCTCAAGTTCATTGGTCACCGGAGAGAACAGTATGCTGCTACTAAACAGCCAAGATACAGCTGTTGAAACCAGACTTTACCAGAAGGGGACAGAAGTGTGAAAAAAACATCACTCCACTATGGAGTCCATCTCAACAAGGAGAGGGACAAAGAGACAGAGAGAGAAGAAATCTGACAGAGAGATGTAACATACAGAGACAGATCACAGATACTGTAGGTATAGAGATTCAGATGAAAGAGTAGGTGTATATTTATAATTGCAGAAGAAACTGAAAATTGACAGAAGAAACCTACATCTAAGATAAAAGAATACAAGTATGTAGGTGTTCAGTTTAGACAAAACCACACAGCTAAAAAAAAAAAAAAAAAAACACAACAGAACTTTTAAGATCTGATATAGTTATAATGTGCGCATTAAAGTGTAGGACTGTGACAGTCCATGGAGCACACACACACACAAGTGCACGCACAGTTAAAATTGAGTTTTCAGTGTGTTGTGAAAAGTAATAACTATATCACCAATATTTAAAGGCTGAATTGTATATCTAATGATGTATTGACAAGACACATATTGTATATGTTGACACTTTATGGCCGCAATTGTCAACTATTTTCATAATCAATTAAATCGGTTTGAGTAATCTTTTTAAAGAAAAAAGTCAAAATTGTTTGATTCCAGCTTCTTAAATGTTAGTATTTCCTGACTCCTCTATGACCCTAAACTGAATATCTTTGAGTTGTGGACAAAACAAGACATTTGAGGACGTCATGCTTTTCTGACATTTTATAGACCAAACAACTAATCGATTATTCAAGAAAATAATCAACAGATTAACCAACAATGAAAATAATTGTTAGTTGCAGCCCTAATCATACTACACAGACTATATCTTGGTGGAAGTTGCATGATAAATCCTGCTGTAAAGTGGGCTAAGCTCACCTACAACCACACAGGAATTCAAACTACCATCAACTCCAGAAAATCATCCAGTAGTGTCTGTTAATTAGTTGGAATGAGTGATTTAAAGAAGAGATTGCAAATAGTCATTCACAGTTATGCTTATGGCTAGCGTACCTCTTCATTTAGGTTGGATGCCAACAGGACTCCTGACACTCCGGACCCAGACAGAGCAACACGACCAGCAGCTGCTGCCGCTGCTGCCGCAGCACTCAGAGGACTGATGGCTCCTGTTAGGAAAGCACAAGACAATATACAGGTCAGAGTCAAACTTGTAATACAGCAGCAGAAAAGTTGATTAAAACCACAACACTAAAAAGACAAAAACTTCAACTTCTCCAATAAAAAAGGTGAATGCTCCCTTCCTCGGTAGATTTATAGATTTAAAATGATAGAACAACAATTAACAATTACCCCAAAGTGCTATAGCAAAGCATGCATTTATAGAAATCTGAATGAAAAGAAGAAAATATATCCAAATCAGAGATGGTGATGAGCTTGATGCCATGGTATTAGTTAAAATGTCATTTACATGTAAGCTTTTCATCATTGTTTTGAAATAAAACCTAAGCAACCTCATCTTGATCAAAACATGCATTACTATTTTTGTGTACGTTGAAAAGGTTACATTTGCTGCAGTTCATAATTTCCCAAAGGTCAACAAAGCTGGTTAAGTAATGGACATTATCTACACTTGTCATGTAGAAGCCATTATTTAGACATAAGTAGTTTGAGCATGGTATAAACTGGGTTAAACGACTCAAATCCTTGACTCAATCCTATCCACCCCAACCCAACAATGTAGTCAGTGTAATTAAGGATTATGCACTTTCCCACTTAAATGTAATTAAAACCTAAATTACATACAAAGAGAACATGAAAATAAGGAAACGCCCGGTGGGATTTCAGAACTTTAAAATAAAAACACAGATTAGTACTGCATATTGTTTCTTCCAGTGGACACGTAGGTAGTGAACATGTAAGTATATACTGTAATTCTGACCAGTTTACAGCCTATAGGGGCAGGAGTTAGTGTGATATGAGGGGAGTGGCAAAACTCTCACCAAGCCATGCATTAGCAATTAAACCTTTGTGTTGTCGTCGTGTCAAATTGACCCGTTTTCAATTTTTGTTTTATAATCAGAAAATATGGGACGTAGAAATAAGCGCTGAAAATGTGTAGAAGAAAAATTTAACAATTTAAAACAAAAAATCATATCATATCATTAACATGGCAAATTCCACCAACGCAAATAAAGAAAATAGACCTTTAATCTAATTTCTTTTAAAAACACCTTGCATTAATATTATACTGCTTTCTGTTCCAACAGACATTAACTTTTGCATTCACCAGATTTTTCATTATATTCAAGGCTAGTAAATTTGATTATGTGCATGATCTGCTACTTTGCATATGTAAAGGATTTCACCATACAACAATGTCTCAAGAAACATCAATTTTTATGACGACTTCAATAAACTAACGGTAACTTTTAGTGCCAATACACACAGAAAGTAAACGGATTCTCCACCACAAAGGCATTTTTCCACCTCAATTTGGAGACTGATTAAGTGATAGCTAGCAGAGAAACCTCAGTTTAAAAATCAAATATATCAATATCTCCTGAATTAATTTAGGCTAATGACTTCCAGTAGACAAGCATGGAAATATGTAATATAGAAAACTGCCTTGTACCCAGTCACTTACAAAAATGATTAAATTCCAGCTAATCATCCATCCTAAAGCCAGTATCTGCCTCATCTGTTAATTTAGCCGTAATATAAACAAACCTCTAAAGCCACTGAGAGAAAATCCACCCTGGCACATTGAGACAGCCATAACATGATATGACAAGAGACAGGACAGCAGCATGACAGAAAACAGCAAAGACAGAGTGATGGAAAAACACAATTAAGGAAAAAGAAAAAAAATCTGTACCTCCACCCTGCGAGAGGGAGAGAGAAGATGAGTAACCTCCTCCACTAGAGTAGGAAGCTAGCGCTCCAGATGGGGTACCTACAAGACAATGACAACTAGATTTATACCACAAAACACTTCTCTAACCTCACACCAGAGAGTACAATTATCACAAGAAATCCATCCAGCCTAAGTCAGTAAAATATTAAAACCGTAACAATGTTACGCCATAGTGAGTAAATATTATCAATAAGTCAAATATTTATCTAAAATTACACATGGAATTCAGTTTAACTAATTATCTGGAATATAGCATACTAATATGTCAAAATACAAAACAAACATGGGACTTTAAGTCAAATATGCCAAAAAAAAAATATTGAAATCACAAATAAATGGGCTTTTCCACCTTTAATGGACAGGACAGCTAGGTGAGAAAGGGGAGTGTAGACCTTTGCGTCGAGGCATCAACCTCATATATATATATATATATATATATATATATATATATATATATATATATATATATATATATATATATATATATATATATATATATATATATATATATATATATATATGCGCCTGCTCTACCAACTGAGCCAACCCGGCCACACAAATACTGTATTTTGAGGTGTCATAATTACTTCCCAATATATGTAGCCAAACCTTTTAACTGTTTTTCTGACACTGTGGCGTGTGTGCATTCTGTCAGAGGGTGTGGTAGTGCATGAACACATTTTTTTTTTTTTCATGCCTGTGGTAGGGCTTTGCTAAACGTATGGAGACTACATTACCACTAGAACCGGCATAGCCATAGGTTGGTGTAAATGAGCGTGATCAGATGGCAGGTTGTGTGTCAATTGTTGACCTGAAAGATGCTCTGTGCACAGGAGAGATGGAGAGACAATATAAATGCTGAGGAGACTTATTGTCGTTCTTTCGTTTAACAAAATGTGATAATGTCATCATTGTCACTGGGATTACAATTACCATTTAGTTTAGTTTACTTGTCAAAATAAATACAATGTTTCAGCATTTCTTCCCAGCCTTTTAGTTTTTACGCTGCAGGTTATATGCGGCTTACAACTTAGAACGGCATCAGACAGAACCAAATAAATGTGTTTTTATTTGCAGGAGTTGCTCACAATAACCTCAGAGATTTTGTGTTGACTCAACTGACTGGATTATTAGTGCATCGGGTGGCAGTGTGAAAATATAGTTTCGTAGATAGCACATTGTACACTGCTAAGAGTACACCAGTTGCTGTGTGGGTTCAAGCTGTCCACATAATATCCATTCCAGTGTTTCCCATATATATATATATATATATATATATATATATATATATATATATATATATATATATATATATATATATATATATATATATATATATATATATATATATATATATACACACACACACACACACACACACACTCTGCACCAGCGTGAACTGTAGCGGCACACCGCCGCGAGTCCATCGACGAGGCAAGTGTCTGTGGTTAGTTCATGTCTGGGGACGAATGTGATTGGTTTACAGAAATACAAACGAGCCAAAGTGTTTTTCCCCTATCCCAGAATAGATAGGTGATGTATGTTTGCTGGAAGTGCCGTCATGTAGCATTACATGTGGATTAAGCACTGCGCTGGACCTACAGTACAGGCCAAAAGTTTGGACACACCTTCTCATTCAATGGGTTTCTTTATTATCATGACCATTTACATTGTAGATTCTCACTGAAGGCATCAAAACTATGAATGAACTTAACAAGTTCATGGAGTTATGTACTTAACAAAAGAAGTCTGAAATAACTGAAAACAGGTCTTATATTTTAGATTCCTCAAAGTAGCCACCCCTTGCTTTTTTGATAGCGCTGCAAACCCTTGGTGTTCTCTCAATGAGCTTAATGAGGTAGTCACCTGAAATGGTTTTCACTTCACAGGTGTGCCTTGTCAGGGTTAATTAGTGGATTTTTTTCCCTTATTAATAAAAAAGCAAAGGGTGGCTACTTTTAAGAATCTAAAATATAAGAAATGTTTTCAGTTATTTCACACTTTTTCTGTTAAGTACATAATTCCATATGTGTTCATTCATAGTTTTGATGCCTTCAGTGAGAATCTTCAATGTAAATAGAAAATAAAAGGAAACGCATTTGAATGAGAAGTTGTGTCCAAACTTTTGGCCTGTACTGTAGGTGCCAGAACTGTAAGAAGTTCTCTTTTGAGATGTTTAGAGACTAAATAGTCTCAGTCTACCTTATAGAATAAAAGTGTATTTGTTAATCAAATCTTTCTCCTGGTTTGCTTGTCATTTGACATTGTAACAAACCCACAATCACATCCTGATGAAAAAACAGTAACAAAGACCTCTGGAACAGATAAAGATATACATTAAAGGGTGAATAAATAAATAAATAAGAGTGATTCCACAGTACAGAGAAATGATTGTCTTTGCCGTTGCCTCCATCATGAGCTAGTTAACGCCGGGTACACACCACACGGGAATCAAGCCGATTTCGCTGTGGAGGACACTGTGGTCAGGGATCACTCAGCTTCTGCGTTATGTTATGTTTTGTGTTGTTTCTAGGACTGCCCCCTAAAAGTCTAGAAGACCCTGAGTCGACTTGAAACATGTTGTTAGTCGAATCACTGCACTATTTGTTTTGGCTGCATTATTGTACACAGAGCAAGCAGGTTGTAAGTCTTGACTCAAAATGACCTCACCACAAAGTTAAGTAGGAGGAAGTAGAGAAGGGTGAAACGGGGAGCAGCGGCGCTGGTGTCTGTTGGCTGCAACAAAGCTCTGAGCTCCGGTGTTGAATGTCAGCGAAGTTGCCTAAACTACTTTTTATGTGATCAGCTGCTAGAATTTTATAACTGGACTATGACCAGGACGCACAACTTTTCTGTGAATGTGTGGTAAAAATGAACAAATACATTTAAAAAAAGGGGTCTTATGGGTAAAACATAAATGCAGGCTGATATAGGAGTTTAATGTGGGTGATGCTGAGCAGTGGGAGTAAAACAAATATATTTACCATTTTCGTAGGTAAGGTGTATTAATTAAAAAGACATCAGTGATAATTGTAAGTGTTTATAAAAAAAATGATATATATATATATATTTTTTTATTTTTTTTCAGGACACTTGCAGCTTATTTCTTACTAACTGTGGAGCTAAGTTCAAGTAGTCTGGGTTTGTAATACTGTTCGCTGCTCTTTCCTACAGCAATTCCATGTGTCTTGTTCTATGTCTACCAGAGCAGACAGATGTTATAAGTGTGGTGTGTGGTGCACACACACTCTTAGGCAGCAATACCAGCAAAGGAATGACCTACAGGGGGAGTGGGGGTCTTTAATTCAGTGCATAGATGGGGCCATCTGTGTGACAGTATTATGGATACCCAGGAGGGAGATATGAATGGATGCGGTGTAGATAGAGGTGTATATACCCAATAAAGAATGATCCTTGTTGGCTGTCTCTCCGTCTCCAGTAGGAAGGTCAGGTCTGGTGTAATCTCGACTCTTATCATTGTTGTATTTGACGTTGAGGTTGACGAGTTTACTGAAGTCTATCCGCAGAGTACAGCATGAATTATAGATGTTCTGTCCATCCAAAGACTGGAGTAGAAGTAGGGAAAGGGGGAGAATCATATTGATGTTTAAATAATCTGATAATTGTAAATATGATAATAATAATAAAAAAAAATGATAATAAAATGTTTTTTGTTTTTACATAAACAACTTTTGGACCCCCTATATTAGTTTTTTTATTTCAAGAATTGTGACCAAGATACTTACTAAGCGGGACATTAAACAGTTATGAATCAGCCAGGCCATCGGTCTAGCTCTAATGCCAAGAAGGTTAAAAGGGATAAAAAGGTAAGTTGACAGCCTAATTGGAAAGTTGGCAGAATGAGACAGAAGACTTCTGCTAATTCACTGAGAATAAATTGGGTTATTGTACTACAAATATTGGATATTAAAACCCGTTATTGCATAGTAAAAAATAAGATTAAAATCTAAATTTGTTGTTTAGACTTTCAACAAGGGATTTTAGTATAAAAAGCTTGAGCTATGTCAAACTTCAACCCCTCCACCTTGCCTCTTTATGAACTCATTTTAATGCAAAAACACAGAAGAAGAAAACATTGTTTTGCCTTCTTTTATCTAGGAAAAACTACAGTAAATGCTATGGTTACTGTCACAGTTTCACGGTTTTGTGCTTTTAGAGACAACAGCTAAGACTTACCAGATATCCCTCTAAGCCAATGACGCACTGTCAAAGATTCATAATTGTGCAATTGTCAAACGCTAACAAAAGAACCAAAGACCTGTCCACCTGTTGTTGCTTTATTTTCTACTGGTTGTTGTGTGTAACGGGCAGAATTTCCGTGTGTGTGATCCTACCAGTTTAGCTTGCTGTGCATTGACGGGATCGCTGAATTGCAGAAGAGCCTGAAACTGGTTGTTCTTGGTGAAGGTTATAATCTTCATTACTGTCCCAAACTTACTGAAGATCTGGAAGAATCAAATCATTTATAGAGAATTAGACAGAAACATGACCAAGCTTGATTTAAATTTCAGTTCACTAAACTTAATTTTAACATTTTTGTTTAAAGCTATGCAGACACACAATCATTATGACAATTAGAAGTCAAACAATATGCGCTTTTGAAAGGCATCATGCTAAATTACACTTCTTATTTATTTTACTCTCTAGAGAGGCTTTTTTTGCTTTACAGATGCAGATTTTTAATTTTTTAATACCAAGGTCAATACCAAGAAAATAGAAATCTTGAGTATGGGGCATGTGTACTAATCTGAATGGAGGATATAAACAACATGTTCAGTTTTACCTGTTGTAGAACATCCAGTGTCACAGGATAAAACATGTTGTCGATGATAATTCGCAGGACAGGGCTGGGGGGTGGAGCTAGGTCCAAAACTCCAGGGTCAGAGGATGGAGAACTTCCATCCTGAACTGCTGACACGGCCTGCAACACTGCCTGGGCTCTCTGGGTGGAACGAAAAAAAAAAAAAAAAAAAAAACACAATTGGGGAAAGGCGACAAGTTCTACACCAGTCTAACCCTGGTTTGTTTTAAGGATAGTGTTTAGTGTACAAATATATCTATGCGTATACCTGGTTCAGAGCAGAGTCTGTTTTCAGTTCCTTATGGTTAGAGTACTGGATGAAGACAGGAGTGTTTCTGACCTAAACAGAATAAGATCCATAAAATACAAAATTCAGTCAGTAGCACTTACAACAAGAGATTACAACAGAGATTATTCATAATGTGGTTTCAGGATTGGACACTGATGTATTTCGGACCTGTGGCGTGACAGCTGTGTAGTAGTTCACCATAGTAATGGCTGCTTCTTCTGTACCCAACTCTAGAAACGCCTGGAAAAACACAGTATTATTAAGCTTTAGCAGAATAACAAATACCCTCCATGACCTTTTCCCGTTTAGTAAAGGAGAACATTATTCAGTCGAAGCTAAATGTCATTACAAGACCGTTCTTGTTTCATCTTCACCAAGTATTTGCCGATATGGAATTTTGGGATAGTTTACCTGGTTTTTCCCCTTCAGCATTAGTATATTGGTGACTTTTCCAAAGGGCAGCCCCAAAGCAATGACTTCAGTCTCGGACACTTCATTGGGAAGTTTCCTGATGTGGAGAACTCTGGAGGGAGGGGATTCCTCCAAACGCTGTTTCTTACTGTCACTGCCGTTCGCTGAACATGAACACAGACAATAAAGATAAATTATCACGGTGACACAACTTTAGATTAAAGAAGAAGTCAGAGTAAAGCACAGTGTAAATAGTAAAAATTAATGACTAAGCTCCATTAAGCTGCTTCAGTTTTAGGGTAAGATTCCTGGCTCACTGGGACACTTGAAAAGAATAGAACCATCATTAATGTTGTAAGTAACACCTGTGCTTTTCCTACTACGAAAAGTAAAAATGTCTGCTGGGAAAATGGCCTTTTGGGTTGTTATTCCATTATTCGGTCAGAAAAACAATGTGCAACTATTTTAATACTCAATTTATATTAGCTGTAGGACTGTCCTCGACTAAAGAAATTCTTAGTCGACTAACACTTATAGGATTTTGTCGACTAATCGATTAGTTGATTTAATTGACAGAGCTGTGAGCTTTGAGAGGTGGTTAAGACTAGAAAAGCACAATATAAATGTAGTTAATTAACCATCTGTAAAACTGAGTTTCTCCACAATTAATCCTGCAAAAGCACCACTTTAAATATTGTGTTTACCATAAATGTGCTCATGAGTTTCTTGGAAATGAGTAATTAAGCATGAATAAGCATAAAAAATGACTAATCGACTAAAGAAATCTTAGGTCGACTAAGACCAAAACGACCGATTAGTCGACTAATTGACTAAGAGGTGGCAGCCCTAATTAGTTGGTTTATTTTATTCATATTTCCAGCAAAAAAAGCCAAATATTCCCTTGTTCCAGCTTTTCAATTGTCTGGTTGTTGTATTTTTTGTTGTGTAGTTTGTCTGTGGGTATTTAAGTGTGTGATTCAGACAAAACCTAAAAAGTGATGATGTCACTTGGGGCATTAGAAAATCTCTGTTTGTAGACAAATGATTAATCAAGAAAATAACAATTACTTACAATTTGTCAACTTACAGATAGAGGAAGTAAAATTAATTTACTGATTCAGTTTCTATTGAAAAGCATTGCTTTTCTGCGTTTTTCACCATACCAGTCCATTTCTGACCATTTTGGTGCTATGAGTTGCCCTCAGCCAGCCTTGCACTGGCATCCCTTCAGGATTTCATCTTTTGAAATGCCAAAATTACTTTGTTTGCTTTTAATCATATTCAGGATGTGATTTTTACATGTAACATACAGTAACCTGGTTATTCAGCTCCATTTATACATGATATTCTCTAGGTTTTTGATCATCTTTGCAGGGATGCTATTCACTCATCCAAATCCCAGACAGCCTCTGTCATTTATGGACCCACTGAGGTTCAGATCCCACCCATCAAAACCCTTTCTGACCACTTCCCCATGTACTAAAAACATTTTGGATTCCATCTTTAACCAATGGTGGGTTGTGTTTACCAATCTATTCCAAGTTTAGATTGAATTTACCGGTCAAAGAGTTGGGGCTGCTACTGTACATGTTGAGCTCATCTGAGCCTCTCTGAAAAAACAAGAAAAAAAGATGAAGAAATTAAACTTTGATTTACATCCCAACTTCTGAGAAATTCCAAAATATTACTATTACAGGAAGAGTGACAAAGTACTACCAAACATACATCAAACACTATACTGTATAATCTCTGTCTGCCTTATTTATTAACATCCCACAAAGTTTAACACAAATCTTTTTAGTAATGTTATCTTGTAACATCACAACAAAACACACAAAAAAAAGGTATTAAATCTATTTACCCACCCTATACTAAAAGGTAACTACTTTACATCCAGTCCATTTGTGAACAACACAATGTAGACCTAATAAATGCAAATGTGTTTAAGTAAAGATAGTATAAAAGTAAGTCTGCTTGCCTTCACACCAACCGCAACATCACTGTTAATGAAGAGAATGCAGGGACATGGAAAAAGAAAAAAAAGAAATGCAAATGAGGTTATCTCAAATTCTCAAGAAAAATAAATAAATTCAAAGGGAGACTGCTGCTGTTTAAAGTTTATCCTGGATGAAAATGTTGTTGCATATCACTTTAAGTGTGTAACAGTTTAACACATTTAGAAGAAAAATCATGCAATATAGGAGGTTTAAAAGTTTTTTTTAGACTTTAGACTTTTTTTAGACTGGTTCTTCAACTCACTGGTGTCGGCTAATTTAACCCATATTTGCATAATTTTTATGGGTTGCCAACACCTAATAAACTGTGATAAAATCATGCTGACACATGCTAAACAACATTTTAAATACCATTATGGAAGCTAACCTGCTTTAGACACACCCAATACAATCTGAAGACCTAAATAGTATCACATATTCTTAGTTTAGCTATTCTAGATATTTGAAACTTAGAGTCGCAAATAAGTATTAACCTATTCAGTTGCTTATCAATTTAACGTTACATGACAAATAAATACCGTAAGCTGGTTTTTGTTACATTATTGTGTTGTTTTGTGTGTCCTTTCTGCAAATATGGTAGATATATATTAATGTTTAAGTCAATTTTTCTCATAATTAAATAACGTTGTATAACGGGCAGAGGCGTGTAGCATAGGCTACAGTAGCTCCGAACAAAGGACCCCAACTGACAGGTGCACGACGTACCATGTCGGATATCACACAGGGTTAATAGCTTAGTAACGTTACACTAATGCTAACCGACGATAATTGTCAACATTTATCATACGGAGATTGAACCCATACATTCCCCTCTAGCTAACGTTGCGTTAATCTAAAGTTAGCTAACGTTAACATTTATTTTTCGCATGAGAAGGTGATATGTTGAACTGGATTAACGTTGTTAACATTACCTCTTGCCAACTAGCTAGCTGGCTTGTTAACGTTAACGATCATTGCCGAAGTTAGAAGGCCCAAATAATACGTAAAGCATGCTCTTGGGTCATGCACGTTTCCCTAAAAGCCAGACAACACTGGAGTAACGTTACCACAATTCGTTGCTGTCTAATGTTAGCTAACGTCGAGCTTCGTAATGTACAGTATCAAGGTTCGCAGCATAGCTAATAGCTAGCATATCTTCATTTTTTAAGCAGGGAGAACGGTTCATTCCGTCTGTATCACATGCACCGCTGTGGAAAGTGTATCTAGAAGCATCAGTTGTGATATAAACAAATTTACCCGTCCATTGCAGCTCTTTGTCCTCTTCTGTCTGTTGATATTTCAGCACAATTTGATGCCTGCAAAATGGGCGTTCTTTTTCTTCTTCTTGTCTTGTAATGGCTATTGGCAACCAACAGTAACTTTAGGCGCATTACCGCCACCATCTGCTTAGGAGGGGGTGGCTCAGAGGGTGACTGACTCATCAATAAAGACCATCGATGTATTATATCAACAAATGCTTTGGTCTGATCAACTGAAGTACATTTCCAGGATAATTTTCTGACATCCGTTGCATCCTACACCTTCCGCTCTGTATGTTGTCGTTCTCAAAAAGCCTTCGCTTCGCGAAACAACAAACTTCGAACTAGAAAGGTACACGCCAAAAATTGCATGTTTTCAGGAAAATATCGATGGCAATAAGGCAGGCAGGCCTGCTTGGTTCTTTCGGGAATGATTGTAAAGATTAACAAAGAATATTTTTACGGCATTTACTATCTAACTGGGACATTTTGGGACCGATTTGTGGGGATAGCTATGAACGAACGAAGTAGGCTACACCAAGCATACACTGGTAAGAGCAAATAAGCAAATTTTACATGCAAAACCTTGTTTACATAGGCAGGCAGCAGGGGCTAGCTCGTGAACCTTTCGTCTGTATCTCTTTAGCTAAATATCTCGCCTTGTGTTTAACACAGAATGACATTGTAGGCTACTGTCGCAGAGCGGACATATAAAATAGACCTAATCCCACACTTGTTACAGCAGCTCAAGAAAAATTCATACACATCAAAATAAGACAAATACACATTAAATAGACATCTGGAAAATATACAAAAAGTATTATAAGAAATAGAATAAGAGTAATGATAATAATAATAATAATAATAATAATAATACACTATAAACCCCCTTATTATAAACAGACAGGTAAAACATATATATAAATAGAAATACAAATGAGTAAAGTGCGGATGAATAGAAATGGCATATTGCACAGTAGGTGACAGAGTAATAAATAAATATGCATCGTGCAGAATATTGTCATGTGATGGCTCATGTAGAATCAGCTGGCAGTGCTACATTATAATGTTGTATTGAAGAGTCTGAGTGCTGCTGGAATAAAGGACGGACGGACGTGTGTGTGTGTGTGTGTGTGTGTGTGTGTGTGTGTGTGTGTGTGTGTGTGTGTGTGTGTGTGTTGGGGGTGTTGCAGTGGAAATTAAACTGTGGCAACCAGCAGATTAGTGGGAAACCCTAAATTTCAAAGCACCCTCACTGAAAAGTTGTGCAACCCCATAGAACCAGCAAAAGAAAATCTCTGGCGCCACAAATGGTCACGAACCCATATTCTGTTTAAGTGCACACACAATTTGTGTGATGAGGGGATTATTTGTAATGAGGATTTGCATTTTTCATAAGAAATTAGCTGTTTGTTTCGGTGATAGCACTCCTTCCCTCCGTGCTGTTTATTCATTGCATTAGCTGGACTAATAGCATCTTTTGTGTTTGTTTCAGAGCTGGAATTGTTATAGCTAATGTTTGCAGTACTATAGGAGACATTATGTTAGGCCAGTAGTTAGCTTTTTTTCCAACGATGGAAGGTGCGTCAGAGATTTAAGAGTCACGATTCGATATTAATCGTAATCATTTTTATTTTCACCACCAACTTTTGGTGTGAGTATAATAAAATATGGTTATTTATGGTGGAGGTATAGGGCCATGCATCACTGAGGGAGGTTCTACATGGAGGGTCAAGGTAAATATTTGTAGCTTTTGGGAGGGTCAAACAAAGAAAAAATGAAGTCACACCCAAGACCTCCTCCCACCCCTACTCCGATAAATAACGAACAGTCCATATTCTTTAAGCAGTTACAGACATTTATGGCATCTTTCCGTGGACCCTGAAGTTGTACACACAGGTGTACTCTGGATGACCCCAGTTGCTCTCAATCTGCAACTTCACAAAACTGAAGACAACTTTTTTATGACCCTGATGAGACACAAAGTAGAAAAGATTTGAAAGGGTTGGTGGTCACATTAGAATAATTAACAAGAATTAGAGGATGTGACATTAGAAAAAAAAGGAAAGGAAATCAGATAAAGTGGAGAGCAGCTGTGTAGGGTACATTTTTTTTCTGTTAGCAAAATCATGCTAATAATAATAGACTGTGAGCTGATATTGTTAACCTGTCTCTAAAAACACAAACAACCAAATCAAAAATATTGCAACGGTATCATCCAAATGTATCTTTTACAGGGCTTGAGCCTGACAATAATTTGTATTCAAATGTGCATTTCAGTCAGTCCATTGTGCCTGCCCTGCTGTACTAAAAACGTACCGGACTGTGGCCCTAAAATCAAAAGTATATTTTGTGTATCTTTATACCATAAGTGGAGAGTGAGAGAAATAGTAGTAGTTTATAGTAAAAGATGCTAGGCAAATTTTGATTCTTTTGGCTTTCCGTGCAGGAGCAAGTGACTGAATTTAAAACCTGCATGTGTGCACTGTACTGTTTAATACTCACAGGGAGTTTGAAGGTCTGTAATGACTCCCCATTCGGATCATATACAAAGGTTCCTAGGCGGGTCGCTTCACTGTCCACTTTCTTCACTCCCTGACAGACAGAAAGAGAGAGAGGCATGCCATTGAACAGCTTGTGGCTTTCTCTTTGTGTAATAGTGAAAATATGAGTGGCGTCAGTGACAGCTCCAGTGAATTTATGGCAAATTTTAAACTTACATAGACAGAAAACTCTCTTGGAGCACTGTAAGCGAAGCCAGCAGGGGATTGCATGCTTGTAATGTGACCCAGTGTCACATGGGTGATGGTGACCGGGTGGGACAGGGTGATAAATACATGTCCCCGTCTACCTGCAAAGGCCCAGCAGCGACCAGGAGTCAGAAGTGAAGAATGTCCCTTAGGAGTGGAAAAAAAGAGTTTCAGGGAAGTGTGTGTGTGTGTGTGTGTGTGTGTGTGTGTGTGTGTGTGTGTGTGTGTGTGTGTGTGTGTGTGTTTGTGTGTTTGTGTGTGTGTGTGTGGTTCCTACCTGGATAACAGTCCGGGGGTTGGCAGGTGGATACCATAAAGGTATCCCCCATAATGTAACAAGTGGCGGCTGAGTGTGATAGGTGTCTGAGCTAAGATGATGAAGGACAGTGGCACCTGCACACAAACACACCACAATTATTTATTAATTTTTAAAGATCGCAGTCAAACAGCAAATTACTCAACAGCTGAAGAGGATGATGAGGATGACTTACCCTGTGATTCTAAAGAAAAGTTTGGCATAGTGTCTGCCATAGGAATAAGCGTCTTCCTCAGGTGGAGCAGTTCCTCCTGCAGCTCTTTTAGCTGCATCTGCATCATCCTAACATCAGCTCCAACCATGTCCTCCTGCAGCTGTTTTAGTTGCTTCTGCATCACCTTAAGATCAGCTCCAACCATGTCCTCCTGCAGCTTTTTTAGCTGCTTCTGCATCACCATAACGTCAGCTCTAACCATGTCTTCCTGCAGCTTTGTCAGCTGCACCTGCATCATCCGCAACTCGTTTCCAGCCCAGTCCTTTAAGTAAAAAAAATATCTGTTTAATAGTGCCGAGGCAGGCTGGTTATTTGAGCTGTAGCATTACAAATGCAGGAACAAAACTAACATGAGAGAAATTAACACGTGTTAATCATTCTTGTGGGTCATACTGTACCATGTTCTCAGGCCACCCAGAACCCAGACAGAAACAGCTCCTGCTTGAAGCATACATGTTGTATAGACATCCCCCTGAGAGACACAAGCATCTAGTAAGGATATGTTCTACCAAAAAAAAACTATACCACAAAATGTATGCCATGACAATTCAACAAATCTGCTGTACTAGAGATTATTCTTGATTAATTACCAAAACACATTATGATCATGGAGACGAGGCTGAAAACAGTTGTCTGGCTGAATTGCGTAGATGCTGCAGAGGGAAACAGCAGATAGTTAGAGCATAATAGCAGAGTGGAAATCTTTGAGAACTAATGTGTGTATCCTTTCAGCTGCTGTGTTTACATTACAAGTTTAATTGCTTACTGTTTTCGCCCCTCCCGTTGCTGGGAGCAAGGCGGCAAATATCGTCAGCAAAAGATATGCATGACCTGTTTGAAATGGTGCTGCCTCCAGAATTGCGACGACCCCTCTTCTTTCGAAAGACCCTTAAAGATGCGATTAAATAAAGAAAGGACAGAAGTGTGAAGATTTAGAGAAAAGAAGAACAATTCATTGCATCAACCACATGCACACCACACACTTTAGTAGTAAAAGTATGAACTACTCAATTACAAACTTAAGTCCTGCTTTCAAAATCTTGCTTAAATAAAAGTACATACAGTAAGTATTATCAGCAAAATGTAGCCTACTCAAAGTATCAATAGCATAAGTACTCATTATGTGGCAGAATGGCTAGAGCTATATATATATATATCATTGAATTTTATTACTTTATATAATGTTGCGTAGTTTAATACACACAGTGCGTCACATTTTTTAAGTTTGTGTGTTTTGTATGTAAAATCAAATCTGTAACATAACTATAGCTGTCAGATAAAAAGTAAAAAATTAATATTTCCCTCTGGAATGTATAGGAGTAGAAAATAACATATACGGAAATACTAAGTACTAAGTTATAATAGTGAAGTTACCAAATCATTTTAAGCAGTTACTTCCACCTATATACACACACACACACACACACACACACACACACACACACACACACACACACACACACACACACACACACACACACACACACACACACACACACACACACACTCTCTCTCTCTCTCTCTCTCTCTCTGCAGCTTACTTGAATGGGCTCTCCTTGTATAACACCCGAGGTTCTTCATCGTTGTCATAGTACCCCATTGACAGCAAACGGCCACTTTGTCGAGCCATGGCTGCTGACTGAGACTGATGGAGAGAGAGACGGAGGGGGACTCAGTATCCGGTGCCACAACCAGTACCACATTGTAAAAATATTGTTTTAACAAATTTTAACTTAACAAGACTCAAAATGTTCTTAAGTATCGAAAGTATAATTATTAACTCAATAAGATCCATAATCAATTATGCCCCCAGGTTCACTGTGGTCATTTAATTGTATTTGTTATGAATGTTCACCACTTTAGCACAACATGAACTTATTATTGCCTAAATCCTGTTTTGTTAAAGGTATTATTTCAGTTGAGGCTTACATGATTCATATTACTTCACTAGGTTGTGGTTATCAAATTACACACCTGGAGTGGAAAACTATTCCAGCCTCAGGAGTACTGGTTGATTTCTGGGACTAAAAATATGTAATTAAACTGTTATGTGTAATCTGCTGTGTGCTCTGAATCGCATACTAATAGGCAACACAAATAGACATACACAATGCACAGATAGTGTGGGGATCTGGGGGCCCAAAGGGGCTCTTCAGCTCAGTTTTGCCCTGGGACCAGTCAATCCGGCCTTGCCAGTCCTAAATGTCCTTGTTAAACGTAGCTGAATATATATGATCGATACATTTATGTTTTCAAGAGTGAAATCTAAATGCTAACTGAAGCCTTCTCCCAACCAGACTTCATAAAGTTATTTCTTACTTTGTGACATTTACTCAAAGCTGTCTTCTATCAGTGTTTATCATATGCTATATTGATATATACAGTACTTATCAATCAAACTTATATATAAGTGTGAAAACATTAAACATATAATTGTCCCATAATATAGACCTCTGGTTGAAAGTCATTGCCAGATTTTAAGTCATCAATGTGTGTGAGTCAGGCTGATAACTGACAACTTACTTACATAACTTCATGAGAAATCAGCGGAGGGTAAACGAAGAGTTTAAATAGTCCATGGCTTGGTAGGCATGGGAAATAAACTGTGGATGAACATGACATGAACTGTCTGCAGTCAGAAAGCTACAAGCAGAATAACAGTGATGTTACATTCTATTCAGTCATAAACAGAAGCAGAATGGAGAACTAGAACCGTGGTGTTCTGTATTCTGTGCAGTACCCTTTACTCAAGTCCTGCCCCGTACTCCTGAGGTACTTGTGCTTGAGGATAATACTGTATGCTACATTGTGCATTTTAGTGGGATATACAGAACGTTTTGGGTCTCCACTACATTATTTGACTGGTTACTCTACAGATTCAGATGCTTAATACAATACATGTGATCAACTTAAAAATATGATAAAGTTAGCATGGACATTTTATTGCCACCTCAAAGTGGCAATAAAAGGATGTAAATTTCTACATTACAATTATTGCACTCAAAAATGTACTAAAATACATAAGTAAGACGTATTTAAAGTAAAAGTACTTATTAAGCAGAATGGCTCGAGTGAAAAGTGGAAATACAGTACCAACCAAATAGATTTTTTTCAACAAGTAAACCAAAATGTTCCTATTTATTTAATATATATATATATATATATATATATATATATATATATATATATATATATATATATATATATATATATATATGCTATTAAATAGGGAACATTTTGTGTGTGTATATATATATATATACATATATACATGTGTTGGGGGTGGCAGTAGCTCAGTCCGTAGGGAGTTGGTCTGGGAACCGGAGGGTTGCCAGTTCAAGTCCCCAAGCATATTGGTAGGTGTATGTGACCTGTCTTGAATGAGGTATATATCTTGTCTTGATGTATAATCAATAATAAGTATTGAGGGAAGCATAGTATGTAAAAATAGAGATCAAACTCTTTTTTTTTTTCATTGTTGTTTTTTTGATGTATGATTCACTGTTAAATCCCTGCACTGTTCTCTTTTGCACTACCACCATTGCACACAGTCTACCATAGCACCTTATAACTCTTTACATTTCTGGGAGTGATTTTTATGTATGTGAGATATATGTGTGTATATGTGTCTGTTGTGTTACGGTTGTCTAAGCTACTGGATGCCTAAAATTTCCCTCGGGGTGAATAAAGTATCCATCTATCTATCTATATATCTATCTACTTCCTGGTACCTAATCATATTGACTCACAGAAATTAATAAAAAAATAAAATTCTAAAAAATAAATAAAAAAAATAGCCTACTAACATGTAATTTAGTTTTGAAAACAGAATTGTACCAAGAATGTTTTTATATTGGGGTATTGCTCATTTCTCATTAAGGATTCTTTCACCATTGTCTGTTATCCTTCAGACGAGTCAGTATGTGAAAGCCCAAGTCTGAGATGTGTAACAGGACATACCTTTTTTTTCTAATCATGTTAATGGGTGCACCAGTGTTCAGGTTTGCTAAATCAGAAACCATTTATTTAAATCATAAACCATATCAAAGAAGCATTTCTTTTCACATTAACACATTCAGTAAATGCACATTTAATTATAGAAATGATCGATCATCACAAGTAACTTTAAGTGTTTACAGAGTAATAACAATAAAGCAGAATTACTTAAATGATTGGAGCCAAAATTAAAGTTAAATTATTGAGTAATTAATTTTGATACCATTATTGTGAACCTTGACAGATAAACACATAGGATGTCATTTTTCTGCCACTTTTGAAATCTTTACATCATCTAAGTGCATTAATGGGACACATTTGTGTTTTAGATATCTTTTACTTGTTTTGTTTTGATTATTAGTTTACCCCTTTCCCCTTTGTCCTCAATGTTTTTAGTCCATGTGGTGTTACTCCCTTTCCATCTTAAGGACCACAATGGAAACAAGCCTTTGGGCTTTATTGTGGTTTTATCCTTTTGAACACCTCTTGTTGATTGTTGTTCAATACATTTTTCATTCATTCATTCATTCATTCAACAAATGTCATACCTCATTTGACAGATTTATTTGTCATAAAACAAAACTTCCTAACATTTGGTCTCCGTTATTGCATATGTGGACGGTTCTGGTTTTGTCTTTCCCTTTAGCAGACAGGACTAATGGGCACACCCCTCTTGGGTTTATAGGGCTTTTTCATGGTAACCATAGTGATGCAGTCTATGATTGGACAGACGCTGAGGCACAAAGTGCAACCCGTGCAGCTGTCATTCACCATGGGAAGGTGGGTCTCTGGGTGGAATGTTATAGCCTGGAAAGACAGTAAGCACATCATGTTACAGGACTGAGGCAGATAAGTCTTAAAAATGTGTTTAAAATGTTGTGACAGACAGACGGACCAACATACCTGGTATCCAGAGTCATTGCAAGTCATGTAACATTTTCCACAGTTGATACACATCTCCTCATCTATCAGAGCCTGGACCTGAGAACACAGGGGAAGGTAATGGTTATGACCCGTTTTATTACTTTTTGTTTTATAAAAAAAAAAAAATTATTACTACTCAAGGTTCAGTAACACTCAGAGACGCAGGCAGGGACTTATTGTTTATCTGTGGAGTTCATTGATAACTGTACTAATATTGTGACTTTATATAAGACAAAAGCAATCTCTGGCAGAGGATGCCTTTGATTTGCTGTCTATAGATGATTACCACATCATCACATTGGTTATCCCAGACTGTGGAAACACTCTGCCTACTGAAATCAGACACGCCACATCATTAGCACCTTCAAAATCCCTTCTTACAACTTTATTTTATTGGAAAGCATTTATGAATATGTAATATGTACCTGTATAATTCTCAGAATATAAAATGGATATAATGTGTGAGAAAAGAGGGTACCTGCTCCATGTTGCTTAGATCTTGGTATGCTCCAATGTGGCGCAGCGCTCTGGCTATCACATCCTACACACAAAACACAGATGCCTACTTGGTTAAAAAGTTATTTCACAGAACAAAGCACAATACGTCCAAAGGAATCACGAGCGTATGCCACACCTTGACAGCAGGGACGGCTTTGTGGGGCGTGTTGACCTGGCGGATGTCGGCTTTTATCACATCATCATTGTTGTTTCTAAGCTTTTTCTTGTATTCGGCAATGGCGTCTGTCCTCTGCTGGAGGTATGGACCAAAGCTAGGGAGGCTCTAAACACACACACACACACACACACACACACACACACACACACACACACACACACACACACACACACACACACACACACACACACACACACAAACGTTTCATTAGAAAGCATTAGTCTTAGTCTAAACACTCTGTATAGGTTGTTGATTCACTCCTCCGTTCCAACATTCAGTGATGTTGAAATGAACTGTCATGAAATATTAGTTTTATTTGTTGACCCTACTAGATTGCGTTTTAGGTTTTAAAAGGTCCCATGACATGGTACTCTTTGGATGCTTTTATATAGACCTTAGTGGTCCCCTAATACTGTATCTGAAGTCTCTTTTATATAGACCTTAGTGGTCCCCTAATACTGTATCTGAAGTCTCTTTTATATAGACCTTAGTGGTCCCCTAATACTGTATCTGAAGTCTCTTTTATATAGACCTTAGTGGTCCCCTAATACTGTATCTGAAGTCTCTTTTATATAGACCTTAGTGGTCCCCTAATACTGTATCTGAAGTCTCTTTTATATAGACCTTAGTGGTCCCCTAATACTGTATCTGAAGTCTCTTTTATATAGGCCTTAGTGGTCCCCTAATATTGTATCTGAAGTCTCTTTTATATAAACCTTAGTGGTCCCCTAATACTGTATCTGAAGTCTCTTTTATATAGACCTATATAGGGGTGGGGGGGGCAAGGTGGAGAGTGGAGAGTGACCAACTGCCACTTTGCTAGTTAGAAAGCCATGATGTCTCTCTCTCATGGGTGGACAAAATTCTCTGGGCGGGCAAAGCAGAGAAAGGGGAGGTAACCTTGCTCCTTATGACCTCATAAGGAGAAGATTCCAGATCGGCCCATCTGAACTTTCATTTTCTCAAAGGCAGAGCAGGATACCCAGGGCTCGGTTCACACCTATCACCATTTCTAGCCACTGGGGGACCATATGCAGGCTGGGGGAACTCATATTCATGTTAGAAAACCTCATTAAGTGAAATTTTCATGCCATGGGACCTTTAAGAAAAAGGCTCAAGGGCCTTGAACCCTTTGTTGAACAGAGAGCACCATCTAGCGGGCTCAGAAAATAAAGAAAATGGTTCATGAAGCTTAATTCATGTCTTTTATTTACTTCTTCTACAGACGTAGTGGTGCCAATGGCAGCAGAAGTATGATTAGTATAATACTAATAGTAGTATTATTGGTAGTAAGAAGTGGTACCTTTCCCACTAGGTCTTCCAGTCTGGGAACAGGTTTTCC
Source organism: Perca flavescens (assembly GCF_004354835.1). NCBI lineage: Eukaryota > Metazoa > Chordata > Actinopteri > Perciformes > Percidae > Perca > Perca flavescens. The sequence continues at coordinate 28,363,606 of NC_041342.1, forward strand.
CTTTTGATGTCTCTCTGTTGGAGGAGACTGACCGTCCCAGTCCTTCAGCTCCAGGCTCTTCAGGTACAACAAGGCCTTCAGACCTGAACACACAAATCCACCATAATGGTATTATCCTATAGTTTAAATATCCATAAGTAGAAGCATCTAGATACATTGGACCCTTTTTAGTTCGGTGGTTGGTTCAGGAGGGTCGAGAGCATACAAAGTGTGTGTACATAACTTTTCAGAACTTTATAAAAACATAAAATCAATCGCAGAGTACGTCCTGTTGAGATAAACAAGGAACAAATATACCGGCCCCATGGGTAACTGTTTGAGATTTCCAAAAACCAGGAATATTACATCTTAATGCTAAATGCATGCATTTCATTGTTTAAAAGAAGGCAGTAACAGTTCATAGCCTTGTACAAATACAACTAGAGTAGAGACTTTGTCATTATTGCTCTTTTGTTGTTTTAGGGTCAAATACATTAGATTTGCTTAATGTCTTTAACATGCAGTAATAAGTTACATACCCACACAGTAATCCTCAATCACTGTGAAGTCCTGGTTCTGTATTGCACTGCACACCTGTGGGAATCAGACACAGGAAGACAAACAGACATCAACAAAAATGTTTCTTTCTAAGAATCACTGAAAAAATGTAGGATCTAGGAGAATAGTAAACGTAATGTAGTAAAAGCTCATCTACAGTGTTGTTAAACAGTAAAGGGAATTAGATTAACGTCTTAAGAAAAAAATGGATTCATCAATTTCACTAAACTGCATCATATTAACATTGACTGACTGATTTCTAGAGTGCATGAGTAAACCATTACTTCAGTCTCACCCCGGTAGGTGTGGCAGTAATATTATCACCTGTAACACTGAGGCTCCGGCGTGAAGAAACTGTAGCCCACTCTCTGCTGAGTCGATACCTCCGGTGGCCAGAATTGGAAAACCAGGAATTGCTTTGGCAATTGCTGATACTGCTCTGAGAGCGATGGGTCTGATGGCATTACCTGCACACATTGTTAATATTTTTAAGAGCTTAGGAGAAGCAACTCACTAGTGTACCTCATGTCACTTTAATTCATTCAGTCACTCAAGGATCTTTTAAAGAATAATACGGGTGTATTTTCATGTTACCTACAAATCTTACACCTAAAAGTCTATCTATCGTTATGTTAATATCACATGGCAAGGCAGAAACTCTTCCTTCATGTTGCATTTACACTCCAGCCATCATATGGGCTTGTGTGTGTGTGTGTGTGTGTGTGTGTGTGTGTGTGTGTGTGTGTGTGTGTAAACGCAATGAAGATGCATTATGGGAAGTGTAGGATCTAGCGTTTTTGGAGCTCGACCCACATCAGGGATTAAAATAAGGATATTGTGGCCTCTGCTCTTCATTTTGACCATTCCCTTTTTAATCTGTCTTTTTTGAGTCCCCTGAGGTTTGTTTGAAGTGCAATACGTGCAAAACTGTAAGTGACAGTTAAAAGGAATCGTGTACGTGTTTGTTTGTCCTTACCAGAGACCCCTCCATACGTGGTGCGTTTGTCTGTTCCAACACTCGGCCAGGGGGAGCCGTCGGCCTTCAGTCCCATCAAACCTGAGACTGTGTTGGTGGCTGTTACTCCATCTGCTCCACCTATAAAACAAAGCAACAATAACAATGATCACAGACATTCATTACACACGTTTATTGGCACATTATTTGCACTATGCAATGTAAAAATACAGTAGCCTAAATGATGTGGAGGAAAGACAAAGAACTGAGCGTGGTGCAAAAAAGTGTGTTTACCTTCATGAGCAGCCTTGGCGATGTCGACAATATTGGTCACATTTGGTGTCAGTTTGGCAAAGAATGGAATGGAAATGGCTGCACGCACCCAGCGACAGATGTTACGCACCAACACTGGGTCCTGTTGACAATGACACATAAAAAACACAAACATGTCAATACACAAACAATTTATCAAATCAAATTGTTCATTTTTTAAAGATTACACTAAATGGTGTGTGTGTGCGTGTGTGCGTGTGCGCGCGTGTGTGTGTGTACCTGTCCACAGGCCAGACCCATTCCTCTCTCCCCCATCCCATGAGGACAAGACAGGTTCAGCTCCAATGCATCTGCTCCTGATTCCTAAACACACACATTTTTATATTCCACACCTCGACAAGCCACACAGTTTGTAACATGTAAAAATAATAATTACACAGTAGTTATAATGTGCAGTACATTCTGTAAATGGGAAAGATAATGTTACTGGTATGTAATATTTCTTACCTCTGCCATCTTGGCTAGTTCTGTCCAATCTTCCTTGTTGTAACTACACATTATACTGGAGATCACCACCTGACAGAGAGACACGGAAATCTTCATTTTCAAATGTCCAAAACCAATGTAAGAGAGTGTCAAACCCTTTCTTCCATCCATCGCACATAATATTTCAGACACAAAGACTTGAAAATTGAATCTCACTATGGTGTTAGATCAAGAAAATAGTTTCACAAAATAGATTAAAATAGATTTGTCAGGCGGTCACCACGACAGATAGATCTACATCGACGTAACATAATAGGTAACCTTTGGCCTGTTTTTGCTGTTCATGTAGAGCAATACGTCCAATGTTTCTTAACAGAGTCAAGACAAAACTTTGTCCATGAAGAAACAACGTGACAGAAAACTTACATTATTAGGGAAGTCCCTTTTCAGCTCGGCAACTGACAGACACCAGTAGGCTGCTGTCTTTTCACTGATGAGCTCAATGTTGAGGAAGGAGCCTTGACCTGGTCCAAACAAATGACCTGAGGTGGTGCCACGCACAATACGAGGAGAAACATTGGTCACCAGATCCTGCAGACACACATTTATAGAGGCCAATCACAGAGACAGTGGTGGCTGTGGAAAGCTAACTGTTTTTTTTTACTGGGTTGGTAAATGGAGTCAAATTCCAGTTCCATGTCATGCATGTTTCCATTAATTCCAACATATTACCTATAAAGCTAATACAAAAGGCATTCCCTGAAACATGACAGACACAACAATTAGTCAATTAATCAGAAATCAATTGGCAATCATTTTTATAATCAGAGGTGAGCCGTTCTCTGCTGGCCAAGAGATTGTCAGAATCAGAAAATTATATTTTCACCCCCTGAAGAAGGCTGTCTGTGCCGCTACGCCTGGGTTGCTTCTCCCTATGTCATTTAAATTTTCTATTATGAAATAGCCAGTAAAATAAAGGATTTTTAAATAATTTTGAAGAAGAGTGCTTTGGATTTTTATTTTATTTTTTACACTTAATTGAATTCCCGACCCCCAAAGACCAACTTCAAACATCTGATTGAATTTCCTGAGCACCCTAGACTTTTTTGTCTTTCCAGAAAATTATATATTTTTAATTATAATCAAATTTCAAGTTTGCCCTGTTTGCTCTGTTGGGCTGTATTCTTTGACAGGCCAAAGCCTTCTAGCTGGCCCAGCCACCTACGTCGGCATTTTCAGACCAGTTAGTATACGGGGGCCGAGAAGCAAAACTAGCTAGCATCACATACCCTTAGCAGTAACGTTAGTTCAAGTTCGTTTCGAGTTTTAGATGTAAGGTTAATGAAAGAAAGGTGAATGTACTTTTTCTTCAAGCGATGAGCAGCTTTTGTAAGTTTAATGGATGTTTCTGCATTTTAGTGAAATGATTTTAGTAGCTATTACTGCTTGCTTTAGATTTAGTTGCTGCTGGTGTTTAAGGTTTGAGCAGTGTCAGTGGCCGCTGTGTCCTCGTGTGTGTGTGTGCGTGGTGGCATGTGTGTGTTGTTGAGTCCCAGCAGCTTGGCTGGAATTTGTGGGGGAAGCCTGTTGATCGCTTATTGTGTAATTTGTGTTTTTGATTGTTTTGTGGTCGTCGTATGTGTAAATGTGACCAGATGTTGTGTTTTTTTCTTTTGTTTCTTTGGTAATAACATTAATTTTGACAATATGTGATGCAGCATCCTGCCATACTGCGTAAAAGCGATGGCTTCCGTCACCGTGTATTCATGTCTCTGCAATAGTGTGTTAAAACCCTCTAGGTGTTGAGCCTTGTGTTAAATTACTTTATTCCACATGATAATGTCCTAGTGTCATGGTGAGGTTAATTTTAATCTTTTTTAATTGCTGTAGGATAACACTGAAGGCCCAGGTGTAAAACGTTTATAATCAATTGATTACTTAGTTGATCTTTTTAAGCAGAGAGTCAGAAAAAAACCATGGTACCAGCTTCTCAAACGATAATAATAATAAAAAAAATGTATAAGCAACTTTTCAAAACAAAGTTACAAAGTGCTTTACATGGTTGACCCAGGATTGATAGAAATATGAATATTTGCTGATTTTCTTGGTCAACCAAATTACTGGCAGACTTATCAACAGTCAAATTAATTGTCGATGCAGCCCCTACACTATTTTGCTACTTTTTTTTGGATGTTACCATCTCTGTTAGATATCAAGCACTGCCTTGTAGACATACCTGTGAACTATAAATAAAGCTGCAACAAACTGAACAAAGGCTCAAATCAAAATAGCCACACTAAAATGGGTAAATGGCTATAAAAGTGGGTTCCAGAAGGTTCGGCCACATTCAGATACTGTAAAGTTGGTTCTTTTTGTAAGTTACTAATTTCTTATTTTTTTTTTTTTACATTTCCAAAATGTACAGTAATATTTCCCTTTTTAGTGTCTGCTTCGGTGAAATGTATTAGACCCAAAATAGCTTCTAGGGTTTGCCCCCTAGGCTTTTTCTAAAAATACTAGAAATCACTTATTTTTGAATTATTTGTGCAACTTTATGTGCTGCTTGCTTGGTACCTTACAGTGTGTGTGTGTGTGTGTGTGTGTGTGTGTGTGTGTGTGTGTGTGTGTGTTTACTGTTTTAAACCATCTCCGACTGTACTAGGCTTTTTCTAAAAGTATTAGAAATCACTTAGTTTTGCATTATTTGTGCAACTCTATGTGCTTGCTTGGTACCTTACGTGTGTGTGTGTGTGTGTGTGTGTGTGTGTGTGTGTGTGTGTGTGTGTGTGTGTGTGTTTACTGTTCCAAAGATTCTAAACCGTCTCCGACTGTACCTTATCCAGTCCGAATGTCTTCGTTAAAGCGAAGCCCCATCCTTGTTCAAAAGCTCTTCTGATCATAGCTGTGCTGGTGGTGGGAGGGGCAGATGCCAGGCCGAACGGGTTGGGAAACTTTATCCCACACATCTCAACGCTGATGTCCACCTGATCTATAGCACTGTAGAACAACGGCAGCTTCGGAACTGGGTCCACTGTCTGTCCGTGCAGGGACTGTATAGGAAGGGAGATATATAGAAATATTTCACTCACATCATTAATATTGTATTCATGGAGTTAGGCCTGAGATAAAATCATTATGATGTACTAGGTTCCAGTACTCATGACTGTGGTGGTACTCAGAGTTACTAAGGATAATGAAGCTCTTAAACTTTACAGTCAACATCACATTCATGAACTGCGTTAAAAGAAGATCTAACATGTACATTTAAACGAGAAACAAATACTGTATAGAAAATCCTTTGGTATTGCTTATTACATTAAAAAAGGCTTCTGATGTCGAAGTGCCAACTGCATATAAACATACCACAGCACAATAACATATGTCAGATACGCACACAGAGTACCTGAGAGGTCAATTTTGTCATTTCAACGGCTTATATATTTGTATAATAACTCCATATAAACTTAAAAATCTTTTTATATGTTTGTGTAATTTTAGGTAAGAGATAAATACAGTAGGTTATCTCTGTTCAGCTGAAGCTGAGCTAGTAAGGAGACAATGGGACAGCTGGACCCATTTTTGGGTCCAACAAACGTGTGTTGAATGAACCAGACTTTACTAAGAATTGTCCTGTGGCCTGATTTATTTATTTCTTCTTCATCTGGTCTACAGCACACCTTTCAAATGAAATGGAATAAAGGATCTAAAGAAAATGGTGTGGCACACTATGTAAGGCCTATGTGACTTCTTAAAAATGAACTACAAATTCTAACCAAGATGACACATATGTGTCTTAGCTCCCTCTCACTCATGGCAGCTGTATGAGATCTGTATGCATCCCTGGATTGGAGAGACAGATTTACCTGAATGTATCTGTGAATGTGCCATGAAGCCTGTTTGCCATCGTTCACTGATTCCACCGTGGTGTTCGCCAAACCAGCAATGTCTCCTCCTGCAAACACCCAGGGCTCACTGGTCTGCATGGTGTCGGTGTTCACCTCTGGAGTACCCCAGCGGGTCATCTTCACAGGAGCCATGGCCTCACTCACTACACACAGACAAAATATCGATCAGGTTACGTATGAAAACAGGTCATCATCGCTGTTGTTCTGCAATAACTTACGGCAACAATTTCTACAAATATGAAAAGCTCAAAGACTTAATTTCTGTAATGTAAAAAACATATGCATATATATTTTGTAGTTAGTCGGTCAGAGTTCGGAAGATTGTGGCGAGCCATATTGGTTGATAACATCTATGAAAGTCATCCTGTGTTCAATAAATAAAGTAAAAAAGATTTAGATTTGGAAAATTCTAATTGTATGAAAATCATCTGTAGTAGAAATTAGCCCATTAAATACCGATATTTTATTTATTTATTACATTTATCAAAATACAAATGCAATACAACATATCAACATACAAAAAATAAACAGAAAAAAAAATACACAAACAGATCCCTTTCACAAACCAAAGAAAGATTTATAAAACATCTTCAGGTTCATATTAGTTCAGGGCAAAGCCAGAAGGCTAACTGTTAGCTGCTACTCAGCTAATTGGTTAATTACCTCGAGGCTCGTTGAGCATAGAACCAAAGGCACTGATGATGTAATCAGCCTTGAGCCTGACAATTTGGTCCTCATCTTCCTTCCAATCGCCCTCATCAGTCTGCTCGGTGCGACAGAACTGTAACCCGGCAACCCGACCGTTCTTCATGATGACCTCACGAGGAGACAGGAAGGGCAGGAACTCACACCGCTCCTCCTTAGCCAATTCCATCTGACAGAAAAAAAACAACAACATGTATTCAAGATTCTCTATGTTTCCATCTGCCTGCATATCCATCCATTCATCATCCGTACCTCCTCGGGAACAGCCCTGATGTTGGTGAATCCCTTCCTGAAGCAGACGTAGACTCTCTTGGCTCCACAGCGAAGAGCCGAGGTGGCGCAGTCAAACGCAGTGTCGCCGGCCCCCAAAACTATCACCATACCTCTTATCTCTGGCAGAGAGGAGCGGCACTGACACATACCTGGACACAGTGAGGCCGAGACAGAGACACATGGCTGAAACTGAAACAACTCTGTGAACACTGACTATACAAGATATAAGACAATTCATACAAACATAATGTTGCATATGTTTGCATGCATAATAGACATATGCATACTTTTGTGTTCTTGTATTGTTAAATGTGTCTAAACTCTGTTTTATAGTGATTTTTACATTCATTTAAGTTCATTTTATTTCATGTATGAGATGTATTTATTGTATGTATAATAGTTACAAATTTTATATTAATACTCTGTACTTTCTGTTTTAATTTGAAAAGCCTAAACAGGGACAGGGGTTGCAAATTTTATAGCTATAAACCTGTATGCATGGCATCTACTTTGTATTCTTTATAAAGCAATGTTCTATGCATTTGTCCCTTCCAAATAAACATTAAATAATAATAAAAAAATAATGATAATAATAAATAATATGGTGACGTGAGATGTTCTCTGACTCGAAAAATATACTTTTCAGCACTAAAAGATTTTTTTTAACTTGCCCACTTTTGTCTGATTTCCTATTCATACATACATGTTTGTTAGTTGAAGTGATGTCACCAGCGAAACCGCTGTGTGTGTGTGTGTGTGTGTGTGTGTGTGTGTGTATTTCCTCTAAATGTGTGTGTGTGTGTGTGTGTGTGTGTGTGTGTGTGTGTGTGTGTGTGTGTGTGTGTGTGTGTGTGTGTGTGTGTGTGTGTGTGTGTGTGTGTGTGTTCACCACAGTACCTTTCTTGCTGGCTGAGGCCACCATGGGCAGAAAGTCTTTAGAAGTGAAGAAACCTTGATCCATAGTTAAACTCTGGAAAATTGGAGCTCTGTTGGCCTGAGGGAGACCTGCAGACACACACAGACAGATGCATTGTAAGAAATAAAGAAATATTGTGTATTTTAAAATACGGTATGATTGTCAATGGCTCCATTATGACTTTGAGCAATTAAACAAACTTAAAAGCGAAGACTCACAAAGATTTTCTGTATCAAACCATGTTAGCATAACAGCTGAACCCACTTAAACACACACATGGACATATTGTGCAATAGTTACAGATGGATTAAAAGGTGTCAAACCCCAATAAATAAAGGTTTGCAATGCACATAGGCTACATAAGGCCAAATGCAAAGCTATTTTCTGTCATTAAGAGGCGCTCACCAATCCCGATGAAGACAGATTTAAATCCTTCCTCTTTTAGGGACGTCAAAGTCATTCCATTAACACCTAGACCCTTCTCACACACCACCTGGTTTGTACACACACACACACACACACACACACACACACACACACACACACACACACACACACACACACACACACACACACACACACACACACACACACACACACAAAAACCCATTTAACAAGACTGTGTAAGGAATGAAATGATCAGAAAGGTCTTAACACATCCTTATTGTTGTCCTAATGTTCATGAATATGCAATATTGTCCATATTTATATTTATATTTTCTGTCTAACATTGGACTGACAATAGATTTCAAAGGTTTGGGATCATATTTGAGTACACGTTGAGTCCATTGAGACGATCGACAACCAAAACAACAGAAAGAGAAGACAACCAAAGACTAGATAAACAAACAAGTATTTAAATACTCTGTGTATTACAACATTTTACAGTATGGACACTAAGAGCACTTCAAAAATGATGTGTGAGTAAGACAGGAGTTTCATACCTTGACTCCCAAATCCTTCATCAGGTCTATTTCAAACTGGACGACCTCATAGGGAAGCCGGAACTGAGGGATTTCGGATGTGCTACAGGGAGGCAAACACATTTGTTAAATGTTGAATGTGTTTCAAAAATTACTGAACATTTAGTTGCCAAGTATCAAAATAGTCAGAGGACCTAGTCAAACTTTGTCAAAGATTTTGATGGATTAATGCCAAGTTTGTTTTCATTTTTGCAGTCATTGAGGATTTATGTTTTTTTATTTCTCAGAATTTGCTGTATCTTTAGCCCTGCTTTGTATAATTATGTGTATAAAAGTCCTGACTTAAAACTAATTAACAATCAAATCCTTTTGTTGATACAATATAATATCATACTATATAATGTCTCTTATATCATACTTAACAATCTTTGATATGATATGATATGATAATGATTATGATGATGACAACGACGACGAGGATGATGATATTTTACCTTAGGCCTCCAATGTACTTCTGTTTCTCAAATATGGTAATATTATCATATCCAAGACGGGCCAGGAAGGAGGCACAGCTGACTGATGCTGGGCCACAACCAATTAGAGCTATAGGGGCGTGGTAAGACTCTGGCATCTCATTGGCTGGTGGCAGGTCAGGATTTCTGATCTGAGGGATTCCCATCTTGCTAAACACCTAGGAAGAAAGAAGCACGCACGCATATTTGAATTAATACACTTGTCAAGCCCTTTAATAGACTCGTAGACATTGATATCGTAACACTGATATACATAACTCTCAACACAACATGGCTGACTTTAAAGTGAGCCTATGCACCTCTTGCTGAACAGTGGCCACAATTGGCAACAAAGGGACGATGATTTATTTTTATAATATATTGTACTGCTTGTAGAAATGACTCTATAGTTAATTGCCCACTTACAAGATTAATCCTCAGCTTTTGACTGCAAATGATGATGCCAGTTACATAGCTATCTATCTAGAGCCTATATTATCTAAGCTAATGTTCATATCAGACCAAGTAAGGCTGTATCAGTAAAAACCCTGAGTGTGCTTAATTGACCAACGGCGCTTAGGAATATACTTTTCATTTAAAAGAAAGATATTTTTTCTCTTAAAAGTTACATGTTGTTGCTTTAAAATTAACCTTAATGTAATACAAATAATTTTTTAAACCCAAGTTTAGAGTAAGAGTTTTTAAGACACTGCTGTATGGTTAGGGTTAGGAATTACAGAAACAATTATTATTTTTTGGGGCATTTTTTAGGCATTTTATTTATACAGGACAGCTGAGGACATGACAGGGGAATGACATGCAGCAAAGGGCCACAGGTCAGAGTCGAACCCATCGAGGCGTTAACCTCTATGGATGGGCGCCTACTCTACCAGGTGAGCTAGCCAGGCGCCCAGAAACAATTTGTCATACGTTTTATACTTATTATTTACAGCTATACATGTTGTACCTCAGTAGCAAACTGCTGTAGCCCTCCGATATTAATGGGTCCCTCCTCAGAAGCATACAAGTTGCAGCCGCCCACACACAGCTCTGATGTGGGACACACCATTCCACAGGTCAAACCCAGGGGATTGTCAGAAAGGATGGCTCGCGCTGACCCATAGTAGTTCTGGTAAACACACAAACACACACACACACACACACACATAGATATACACAAACATGAATGATACAATCGTAACATAAATACTACTTATAATTTTCTGTATATTTAACTATATATTTGTTCTTAAAATCTTCAAAACCATCTTCCACGGCATTGAACTGTCAAAATGGCCATGTCTATGGATGCATGAGTGTGATGTGTGTATATACAGTATTTTGCGTTACCTTATTAGAGATGCTTGTAATAAATGACTTTATGTCCAGGTTAGTAGGGCAGCTCTTCTGACAGGGAGCATCCACACATTTTAGACACCTAAACACAGAGTTTACTTTAATTTAACAGTTTAAAACTAAGTTATGAAAAATCATTGTTCCAGACTAGTCAAAGAAAGCAGCAAGCATCACGGCAACTATAATGGGAAGTCAACAATGTACAACTTTGTTTTAATTCGCATGCACTGCTGTCGGCCACAGGTTTTCTATTTGATGTTATCATTGGAAATATCACCATCAGTCAACAAAAATTAAATCTTACAAATTTACAGCTTGTACTTGTGGACAATCTGTAGCCTGCTAAACGAGAGTGAGTTTGTGAGATTGGGTGTGTGTTACACGTCAGTTGAAAGTGTTATTTTATCTTTTGCAAAATAGCGAAGTCATTCATTCTCACCTCATTGCTTCCCGTAGTGCTCCGCGCTCGCTCAGCGTTGTGTGTTTGATATCGTCAAAGTTGTTCTCTAACTTCACACAAGACTGAAGAGTGGAGGAAACAGAATAAAGTTATTTAAAGGAAACGGGGACAAGAGGAGAAAAAAAAGTGACAGACGTGGAGGAAGAAAACATTGATCAAATGCTATCGACTAAACCACACAACCAAAGCAAGTGTTTGTGTGTGTGTGTGTGTGTGTGTGTGTGTGTGTGTGTGTGTGTGTGTGTGTGTGTGTGTGTGTGTGTGTGTCTGGTATACTTACATTACAGTTATGTTCAGGGTTTCTCTTCCAGTGTTTCTTTTCTTTCTTTTTGCTCGCTGTGGATATAATTGGAGCATGACTCTTCACCCTGGGATTTAGAGCCAGGATGCTCTGTAGAAAATAAGGGAAAATAGATCAAAACATCTAAAAAAAAAAAACAACCTCTTGATTGTTAGACTCCGATAGACACAATAGTAATTGTACTATATGATTGTTAGACTCTGTAAGTACTTGTGCAAATTGTTGATGATGATTATAACAATGAATTGTTGAGATCTGTTTAATACCGCCTCGTCTGACTAGTTTGGAGCTTGCTTTCTTAACTGGATATATAATTCTGTTGTAACAATATGTTAGTATGGGACACAATTTGTTTCTTCATTTCTGCTCTTGTGTCTTCATACCACGGGTCACATAACCTCAGAGCATTGACCTGGCAGTTTGTCATTATCTTATCATCTTGACCCCAACCACTCAAACAAGCAAACTTCCTAGAATGCTCAATAGTTTCAGTAGATTTGCCAGCAGATCTCTCTGGGCTATAAAGACAGATACCAGTAGTAGTTCATGAGTAACAGGTGGAAAGCAACTTTTAAAGTTTCACACTTGTTAGCATTTTTACATTTGTGAACCGGACTTGGGGGGATTTTGTTCTGCTGTGCACTCGTATGAATGACAATAAAGTTCATCTTGAATCTTGTTCATTTTGAATCCTCTTGAATTATTCCTCTACTTTTTAGTACTTGGCGATCAAACTGATGTTTCTACAAGTAGAGTAAGGCTTTTTGAGTTTCTATAGGCAGCAAAGTAGCCCCTTGTTAGGCCTCAGATTATTGTTCTGTCTAAAGTTATGGAGGCTAATCCCCAAACTAAACCAAAACAATAATATTTGAAAAGTACATATTTGTATAAAAATCCCTCCTTAAAGTGCCTAAAGATTGTTTGTTTGAATTTGCTGATCAACATCATTTATTATATAACATAGAAAATGCACACCAAGAGTTGTAGTGAGGTGCTATTCACTGTAAGTAGACTTGAAAGCAGGAAAAATAGTGTTGCACAACTCTGGCTCCATATGGATTTCTCTTTTAAAAGGTAACATTTCAGCCCCTAGGCCCAGGGCGCCCAAACCTTTTTTAAAGAGTGCCAGATTTGATAATGTGAAGATGCTCGGGGGCCAATGGTCCCTTCATCACTGAGGTCATTAAAGAATGCAAGTTACATACAGATGCAATGATCTATAACAATTTTTATTTTCATTCTCACAATTATCTTCTTTTTTTCAAATGGCAATGTAACCAAATCAACGCCACTCAGACGTGAACATATCTAAAATAAACAAAAACTATTCTGCTTTACTTTTACATCTGTAATCAGATAACCAGCCATACTGTAAGGAACACCTTAAACTTGAAGTTGATAAATATCTTAACCTCATTTTTAACATGACTTACTGTAAATAATGCAAAGTTTGTTTACATTTAAGCTTACATATGACTCTTGTCTTGTCCTTCACAAACCCAGGCCGCAGGCCGTGATTGGCCCCCGGGCCGGACTTTGGACATGCTTGCCCTAGGCCTTGGTCAAGTTCAACATATGAGGGGCACTTTTTTTTTCCTACTTTCAATTGATTTATAGTGACTTTAAACTACTATGATATTTTAAAAAAATGTATACCACAGATTTATACTTAAATAATTTAATTAAATAAATAATTTTTTTTTAAACAATAACAAAATGTATAGGCTTACTTTTTCATTTGTATCCTTACATGACTTAAAATGAGTTTGTACCATAATGTGTGAATTTATATTATCAAGATTATTGTCAGATATGTTTTTGTATTGTGAGTTTGAGGTAGATTTCCCCTCCGCGCAAGGCTACTGGCCACCTGTAGATACACAGTATATGAAGAGAGTAGCCTGAATAGAGAATCCTGTTCAAGAAACAGATACACATAACTTACCTCAATGTCTGGAGGGTCTTTACTCAACATGATTCGGTCTGGTTTGGGAATGAAAGCTTCCGAAAGCTTTCTGAAGATCTTTTGGCTTTTGGATTAGAGGTCCGAAGCACTGTCCGGGACGGCTCCGCTCCCAAGTTCAACTATCTGAGAGCTGACCGTCCTTATCAGGCCACTGCTCTCACTGACCGTTACACAACAAACTGGCTGTTTAAGCCCCCATATGTTGTCTTTTCTCCGACTACTCAGTCGATAAGGAAGTTTATGTCATTCTCTGTGGATCGAAGTTCAGCGCAGCACTGGACAGCGGACTTGTTTCATGGGTGCATTGGTCTTGAGCTCTGGTTAAATCAAACAGTAACTACAATAAACAGGAAGGTCCAAACTCCACCCTGCATTGCATAATTTTCTTTTTAACTCCTTCCTACCTGTCTCAGGGACTCCAGTTTTCTCTTCCGGTTTCTATGCACACGGCTACAAGGCAGAAATGAAATCAAGATAGGACAGTTAATAGTATAAGGTTGTTTTTCTGCAATCCAAACTTAGGAGAGGCACTGTAGGGAATCTATACTATTTGTATGGATGTTACTGTTTTTTTGTTGTTGTTGTTTTTATAAACACAGATAAAAAGTACCTTGAGGTCCAGATGGATATGTTGCAGGAATGGAGACAAATATCTCAGTGTTACCTCTTCATCCCTCTAATTGTCCCATCTCAGTTCTTCTTCATCTCACTCTTTGCTTTCCCTCGCATCCTGATTTCTTTCTCCTGCCTGTCATCTCCAGCCTCTCACTCTCCTCTTTCATTTTTCTCCGACTCTTCCTCAGTCTTCAAGTCTGCAGCATGTTTCTGTTGTTGCTCAAGCTGGAGAAAAAGGCACCTTTGACTGACCGTGTTGAAATGTAACTAAGTACATTTGCTCAAGTACTGTATGCTTAAAGTACAGATTTAAGGTACTTGCACTTTACTTACCCTTTTCTTTTTATGCCACTTTCTACTTCTACTCAACTACATTTCAGAAGGAAATATTGTACTTTTTACTCCACTACATTCATCTGACAGCTTTATTTACTTCGCAAATTGAGATTTTTGCACACTGAATACATGTCGTTTATAAAATACAATCTTTTGTTATAAAGGAAACTAACCAACAATATAACGGCCTACAAGCCCAGCTGAAATGATGAGACCAACACAGAACTGTTTGGATCGTTTCCAGTTTCTAAAATGGGAGGATTTTTCTGCATTGAGTACTTTTACTTTTAATACTTTAAGTACATTTCCCTGATGATACTTACATACTTTTACTTAAGTAACACTTTCAATGCAGGACTTTTACTTGCAGAGTATTGTTACAGTGTGGTATTAGTACTTTTACTGAAGTACAGAATTTTACTGTATGGGGACAGTTCAAAAAAGATGTGACAGTTTTCCTCAGTGCTATTACAAAATGAGCATTTAGACTCAATATCCTGTTTGTGTGGCATTAGTACTTTTACTTAAGTACATGAAATACTTCTTCCACCACTGCCCTGTGTCCCTTCTCTCTCACGTTCTATCAGCAGGCCCATCCAGCTGCACTGAAATACACTTTGTTTTATGTTGGAGGAGCTAATCAACAATTAATAAACATGAAGTGATATGTAGATCATGGCTAAAATATACCCATTCTTACAGTCCAGATGGCTGTGTGAGTGTGCCCACAAACAGATGGATGTTAGAGATTAATTTAATTTATTTGCTAATCAAATTATAATCATCAATCAGACACTGCAGTTTTAAGGCTCAATATATATTCATATATTCCCCCTCTCCCTATCATTTCTTCATCTGTCCTGTGAAAATAAAGGCCTTAAAATGCTCCCCAAAAAACAACTAAAATAACATCATTATAACTGCTAAGAAAAGCAAAAGTGTGACACAGCCTTCTGCCACCTCTTTAAAATGGTCTCTTGACTACAGTGTTAACTTGTGGTAGTCACGACATATTACTGTTTTACAGTACGTAGACTGTGGAGTTAGTGAAATCTGTTTCAGGAAGATTAAGTGGTTGTTTTTTACCGCCCTCTTCCCAGCATGCACTGTGAAGATAATTGTACTGTACTGTACTGTAGCTACATCATCCAGTCAGGACCAGTCAGCCTTTTTGTTTAGTGTTTGACTTTTAAACTCAGTTACGAATGTACAGCTTGACATTACAACCATAGAGGTATGGTGTGAGTGTGTACATGTTTGTCCGAGCACTGTCCTAATTCTCCTCTGTGTTGTTTAGGTGTTGCCATGGCTTCTGCTGTCGCCCTACTTGCCACTGCTGCCTCAATGCTCTATCTCAGTGACGTTTAATACACACATATGCACACAACAAAATATAATAAATGTAAATATATATACAGTGTATATATACAGTGTATATATACAGTATATATATATATATATATATATATATATATATATATATATATATATATATATATATATATATACAGTATAGTAAACACTAAACAAAAAGGCTGACTGGTCCTGACTGGATGATGTAGCTACAGTACAGTACAGCAATTATCTTCACAGTGCATGCTGGGGAGAGGGCGGTAAAAAACAACCACTTAATCTTCCTGAAACATATTTCACTAACTCCACAGTCTACGTACTGTAAAACAGTAATATGTCGTGACTACCACAAGTTAACACTGTAGTCAAGAGACCATTTTAAAGAGGTGGCAGAATGCTGTGTCACACTTTTGCTTTTCTTAGCAGTTATAATGATGTTATTTTAGTTGTTTTTTGGGGAGCATTTTAAGGCCTTTATTTTCACAGGACAGATGAAGAAATGAAAGGGAGAGGGGGAATGACATGTAGCAAATGGCCGCAGGTCAGAGTCGAGGAGTATACCTCTATATATGTGCGCCTGCTCTACCAACTGAGCTAACCGGGCCACATAATGATGTTATGAGAATGTTTCTAAGCCTAACTGTAGGTAGTACTGTGCAACGTGTTTTACCAATATAGTTGTTTCTCTTGGGCTCCAGCGCTTCAACAGTTTCCACAGCAGGCACTGAAAACACACAATTCCATGAATTACAATTATACAATATCAGGTTAACCTGGGAAATCAGAGAATTCCTTTATATCGACTGGGATAACCTAGTTACAACCGACCGTTATATACAGCTGTTCAGGAAAGGCTCAGTAATTAGAGAGAGCACACTGATTTTATTTTATTTTTATTTTGCTCAGCTGTGGAAATTAATTGTTTTGAGTTTATTTTAGTTACTTTTAGCTTGACTTTGGATTTAATTATTTTTAGGTACGCATAGTTGAGGTGATGAAACATCTTTTCATGGCCAAAAACTAAGGTTTCCCCAGCAAAAACCTTTCTGTGCTTTATGGATTTGGGATGAAAGATATGTATAATGTATAATGCTCAGGAGCAAAGCAGTTTTAAAGGGGACATATCATGCTTATTTTCAGGTTCATACTTGTATTTTGTGTTTCTACTAGATCATGTTGTAATGTAATGCAGGTAAAAGCCCAGTAGATACATTGTATTGATATTATTTTACCAAAACCCTGATTATCATTCTAGTATGCATTTAAAACAACGATGTGATAAGAAAAAAAGAGAATGAAAACTGAAATTTCTATCACAACGTGCTCTAAATCAAAATATGTTTTTGTGTGTAAATCCTATTTTAAAACGTCATTGTAAAGTCAGGTGATGATTTGCCCACAGCTGAGCTTCCAGTGCAGATATTCCTATCAGTGTACGAATCCTACAGCTTTACTGGGATTGGTTGGCCTGATACCCACCTACCCCTCTGACCTAAACCTTGAGATAATCTACAGCCACACAAGCTTATGATTAATGGAGCAAACTTCTCAACTTGCGCACGCACGTGTGTGTGTGTGTGTGTGTGTGTGTGTGTGTGTGTGTGTGTGTGTGTGTACCTGTCTGTTGTTTTACTCTGCTGCTGCCCTTGCTCTCCTCTTCTGATTTCAGCAGCTCCACCTTTTGCAGTTTGATTTGACTTTGTCTACTGAATTACAGCATTACCTTCTCGGCCAGTTTGACCTTTGGTTTGTTGCTGTGCAGGTAAGCTCTGCTGTGGATCGCTCCTCTGACTGACACACTGCCTCCACACCGCTGGACCACATCTGTTAAAGGTCCCATGGCATGAACATTTCACTTTATGAGGTTTTTTTAAGATTAATATGCGTTCCCCCAGCCTGCCTATGGTCCCCCAGTGGCTAGAAATGGTGATAGGCGTAAACCGAGCCCTGGGTATCCTGCTCTGCCTTTGAGATCCTAAGGAAAGCTCATTGTGGGACTGGCTTTAGTTGCTGTAATTCTGCACCAAGGCTGAATTACGGGAAAGAGACTTCAGATACAGTATTAGGGGACCACTAAGGCCTATATAAAAGAGACTTCAGATACAGTATTAGGGGACCACTAAGGTCTATATAAAAGAGACTTCAGATACAGTATTAGGGGACCACTAAGGTCTATATAAAAGAGACTTCAGATACAGTATTAGGGGACCACTAAGGTCTATATAAAAGAGACTTCAGATACAGTATTAGGGGATCACTAAGGTCTATATAAAGAGACTTCAGATACAGTATTAGGGGACCACTAAGGTCTATATAAAAGAGACTTCAGATACAGTATTAGGGGACCACTAAGGTCTATATAAAAGAGACTTCAGATACAGTATTAGGGGACCACTAAGGCCTATATAAAAGAGACTTCAGATACAGTATTAGGGGACCACTAAGGTCTATATAAAAGAGACTTCAGATACAGTATTAGGGGACCACTAAGGTCTATATAAAAGAGACTTCAGATACAGTATTAGGGGACCACTAAGGTCTATATAAAAGAGACTTCAGATACAGTATTAGGGGACCACTAAGTTCTATATAAAAGAGACTTCAGATACAGTATTAGGGGACCACTAAGGTCTATATAAAAGAGACTTCAGATACAGTATTAGGGGACCACTAAGGTCTATATAAAAGAGACTTCAGATACAGTATTAAGAGACCACTAAGGTCTATATAAAAGAGACTTCAGATACAGTATTAGGGGACCACTAAGGTCTATATAAAAGCATCCAAAGAGCACCATGTCATGGGACCTCTGGTCATCCTAACAAACAGGACATCATTGTCCTCTTTTATAAACAGCTAGTACAACAGTCAACGTGATTAGCTTCATTCCATACAATGAGAAATGCTGAAGTTGTAGGAAAAATGTAAGTCTATACCACAAATATATGCAATGTTTAAATTTTCAAAAGTGGTGAACCACAAAATTATTCCTTCTTGCGACATGTATTTGTTGTGCAACCGTGTGTGTGTGTGTTTTAGAGTCCGGATCGGGCCGAATTTTTCTGTCCGAGCCCGAAAGGCATTAAGAAATTTGTGTCAGAGCCCGACACAGTTAAAATCTAATTTTTTTCTCATACTAATGACACATGTAGGCTACGTTATTGTGTGGAAAGTCCGCTTTTATTAAGCAACTGTCAACAGTTGGAAATGTCAACAGATGAGCGTATCAGCGCACGTTAAGCTGTTAAAATGTGCAACATGTTAACCTTTCCTGATTGCTTTACTTCCGACCAAGGTCAGAAAAC
Organism: Perca flavescens; assembly: GCF_004354835.1. Taxonomy (NCBI): domain Eukaryota; kingdom Metazoa; phylum Chordata; class Actinopteri; order Perciformes; family Percidae; genus Perca; species Perca flavescens. Next base: position 28,382,783 of record NC_041342.1, read on the forward strand.
CAGGGGAGAGTCGTTACCTCCAGGGCCGACATTATAACATGAATATCGTCTGGGTTAATATCCTGTTTCTGGTGAGACAATGAATGAACTTGGCTTTCAGTCTGGGGTGTTATTTCGGACACTGCACACACTGTGTAGTACAAAACTTAAATTTATTCCACCAACTCTGCTCCGGTTGCATACAACCATAGATGTATTAAGAGAACATTACAACACGTCTGCTTCCTCTTTCTCTCTTCTGCCCACTTTCCCCCCACACACACACACACACACACACACACACACACACACACACACACACACACACACACACACACACACACACACACACACACACACACACACACACACACAAACTAAATATCTGTGAAAATCCGCAGAATTTATCAGAATGTATTTTTATTGATTTGTTTAAAATCTGTGGAAAATGTGCAGAGGTGTCGGCGGAATTTTGCAAATGCAGATTCCAACACAGCAGAATAGTTTACAATACTATCCTACAGGAATGAGACAGCCCAGCTGTCAGTCTGCAAATGGACGATGGAAGTACATTTTACAGGACAATTACTGCCAAAATGCCTTCCAGCAAGGGTCCAAAAATATTGTTTTGATAGCAACGTTTTTAAGGGAAATACAGATTTTATAGATTTATATAACCTTTATACAACTTATACTAGAGCTGGGCAATATATCGATATTATATCAATATCGTGATGTGAGACTAGATATCGTCTTTGATATCGTAATATTGCATAAGTGTTATCCTTTTTCTGGTTTTGAAGGCTGCATTACAGTAAAGTGATGTAATGTTCCGAACTTACCAGACTGTTGTAACTGTTCTATTATGTGCCTTTACCCACTTAGTCAATATATCCACATTACTGAGGATTAGTTATCTATATAAATTATATAAATATTTTGTGAAAGCACCAATAGTCAACACTACAATATTGTTGCGGTATCAATATCCAGGTATTTGGTCAAAAATATCGTGATATTTGATTTTCTCCATATCGCCCGGCCCTAATTTTCCTCTTTCCCGAAATTCAGCCTTGGTGCAGAATTACAGCCACTAGAGCCAGTCCCACAATGAGCATTCCTTAGCACCTTCAGCCGGTCAGTCACCTCGGACAGGCTCTCATCGCTGAACTGGTAGTCACACACACACACTGGCCCGCTCGCTTTTACTGTGCAGAAGATACGACGAGGGAGACAGAATTGCTCTGAAAGAAAGACAAAGAGACTCAGCTGAACAGTGAGAGGAGTGGTTGCGATGGTTTGAATTTAATGTTTATTTTTCTTTCAATAAAGACACTGAAGTGAGACTATGTAGATTAGGTAAACAGCAGCTACAGTAGCCACAAGTGGCAATAACATGATAATGGCACATTACATTTTATATTGGTAATTAGCTCCGTCTCCTTTAGCACCAAATATTGTTATTCCACTTGAATTATTTTTCATCTCCTGGCAAATACATGGCATATGAGACTAATTAACAAGACTACACAGAGACACCCAGGCTACATGGAATTATCAGTCACAATAGGCTCGTTCGAGATGAGCTGCGCATCGCCTGTAAAGCGGACGAGAGCAGGCAGCCGGGGGAGACGGTGACAAAAAGGCGCTGTCAAGTCGGACAGTTTGCAGCCGTTTTCAGCAGCCTTCAGTCATAACAGGCAGTCACAGAATCACTCAAATCCTGTTAGGTCTGATTCTGACTGAAATAAAAATGTTTTCAGACCCATATATCAGCTTGTAGGCTACACAGTCTCCAGCTGTTTTATAAAGACAGAGTAGCTGTCAAAATGTTCTACCTGCGATCTGGTGCTGATGTTAATACACAACAGCCTGTAGGTGATCTGTAATCTGAACGGATTTAGTCTCTCTGACTTCTAAACGTCACTATCAGCACCACTACATTTGTTCTGTACAGAATAAGCCTTTAAATCAGACAAATAGCAAAACTAAAAGCTTTTATAAAACGTCATCATGTTGAGTCGAGTTAGATCAGCTGAGAGCCAGGCGTTTCGTTAGTGGGTCCACCCTTGTTGAACCCAACTAAGTTTGTTAGGAAGTGGGTGATGAAAAGGAGGTCAGCAGACCATGCTGCCTGTAGACAAAGGCAGCATAAACCAGAGGAGCCTGCCTTTACTCCTATTTGGAAGCTGATGAATGCATGCATTGTAGTATGTGAATAAGTAAATGTGATGTATTTAAAACGTAAACTGTTATGTCTGCACACAAGTGCCTCAAGTATTGTTGGGGTTTATGCATTGAGTTGAGTAATTACCTCCTGTGTCGGTGTGATTAAATCAAACATAAACTTCCAAAGAAATTGGCCCTGATTCTCTTACATCAACATACTTTTCTGTTTAAAAAGATGTTTACATATTTGCCAACCAATGTTCAATTTCATACATTTTCCGAGGGTGAAATCTGTTGCCTGGCTGTTAACATTAAAGGCAAAAAATAATTATAAAGTAAGTGAATTGTAAAGTATTTATCTTGAATAACCCCCTTTGGTATTAAAACACATTAAGTTATTTTTACGGCACGATTTTGAATGATGGACCATTGTCCGTAAATAAGGGCTCCCCCTCTAGCCTAGAAATCTAGACGCACCCTAGTGGCAGCAAATTTATTTTGCAGCCAGGGTCAACATCTTGATGTGGGTCTGGCTTGTCAGGCTACTCCCCCTCCCTCAATCGGTTTACGGTAGCGGTCTACGTCTGTAATCTGTCTGTGTCTATGTCTGACCCATTGACATATATATATAAAATGGACCAACAGAGCCCGTTGCTCTGGACGGAGACCACTGAAGGCTATTAGAAGCACCTTTCCAGTGATCACTTGCTTTATTGTGCAGCCTCCAACTGACAGAGACAATGTAATGTGACGTGAGCAACGTGTCTGAAAGTTGGAAGTCTTCTGGTAGCTGTGCCAAGAGAAATCTCAATCATTCCCAATCTTACAGAGACAGAGAGTGTAGGTATATGTAAGGAGATAACATAGGCACAAGCTAATTATTGCTAACTAAAATGCTAGTTAACATTAGTAATTAATCCTAAACAGCTCATGTAAGTCAAAACTGCCTGCAAGCTTCTCCTGTACTATACGGTAATTCCTCCACTATGTGACCCAATCGTTAGCCTATTTTTATAAAAACGTCTGCTACGGAGCCATAACATGAGACACAAGGTAATGGAGCCTTTTATACATATCGTGTTTCTTTAGAAATAATCAATGAGAGTCTTTAAACGCTTCAGATGGAAAGTTATTCGCAGTCAAGTGACGTCAAAATGAATGGCAGTCAGTGGGATGCTAACGGGAGGTGATGGCTTTGTAGCATCAAAATGGCGCCATAGGAAGTTGGAGTTCTGAAGCAAAGCTTACCCCCTTGGGTATATCTCTGCCTGCTGCACTGTGTGTGTGTGTGTGTGTGTGTGTGTGTGCTTGTGGAGTTTAACTCCAAAAAGACAGTTGACCACAGGTTCCTGTTAATCTTATTAACATAATTAAAAAATCAGCCTATTATCACCTTAAAAATACTGTATATCAAGGGTTAAAGGCCTTATGTCTCAGCAGGATCTGGAAAAACTTGTACATGCTTTTATCTTCAGTAGACTTGACTACTGTAACGGTGTCTTTACAGGTCTCCCTAAAAAATCAATCAGACAGCTGCAGCTGATTCAAAACGCTGCTGCTTGAGTCCTCACTAAAACCAAGAAAGTGGATCACATCACTCCAGTACTGAAGTCTCTACACTGGCTTCCAGTGCCTCAAAGAATTGATTTCAAAATACTTTTACTGGTTTATGAATCACTTAACGGTTTAGGGCCAAAATACATTTCTGATCTGTTACTACATTATGACCCACCCAGACCTCTCAGGTGGTCTGGGACAGGTCTACTTGTTGTCCCCAGAGTCAGAACTAAACAGGGGGAAGCAGCGTTCAGTTTTTATGCTCCACATATCTGGAACAAACTCCCAGAAACCTGTAGGTCCGCTGCAACTCTCAGTTCTTTTAAATCTAAGCTAAAAACCTATCTTTTTGATGTTGCTTTTTTTTAAATAATCTATTTTATTAGCTTTAATTTCTTATACTGCACTGTAGCTTTTATTCTTATACTGCACTATCAATTTTATTCTTGTCTTTTAATGTTTTTAATTTGTTTATTATTGTTTTTTAATTGTTTTCTAACTGCTCTTTAATGTTTTATGTAAAGCACTTTGAATTGCCCTGTTGCTGAAATGTGCTATATAAATAAAGCTGCCTTGCCTTGCCTTGCCTTATGACGGACATGTGTTGTGATATTTAAACAAATGATCCGTCAACGACAAAATAAAAGCCTCTTATTTACGGGACCGGTCTAAAAGACCTCCGTCTGACAGCGGGGTCTCCGAGTGAGACTGTCCGAGCGCCGATCTAGCGACCCCGGCAGGCGCAAGCTGGCGGCCGCGTCACTTTATGGAGCTCCAAAAACTTCAAAAGTTCCAAAGCAAATTGTCAATTCGGCAAAGATTTTCGCAAGACTGCCTATATTTGAAATATAAACCGTTAATTTCTCGCCTAAAATGTTCTAACAGTTACACTATTAACAAGTAACAACAAAATAAATGTTGTTGAGTTGGTATGCCAACCAGCTTCAAACTTTAGCAGTTCTTTTGCAGAAAAATGACCATATTTGCCTTCTCTGGCAAGATACTACACCTCTCCTGACTTATGGCATGTCCTGCCCAGGAGAAACTCTCTCAGACGGTGTCCATGAGGTCTGTACACACAGGTATGAGTTTAAAAGGGCAGACAATTTGGGGATGCAGTCCTGCCTCCCCCACCACCAGGCTACAGGGTCTTGTCCTGAACGATAGACTAGCAGAGCAAGTGTAATATGTTTACTAGCGATCCCGTGCAGTGAATGGTTAATATGCTTTTACGTCCAGTTTTGGTGAGCCCAGAGGGAAAATATGGCATTTTAAAAGTAGCCAACATTTACAGTAGCTAGCTAATGGTAGACTACAGAGAAAGTGTGATATTTGTAAGTCCATTTCGGAGCGTGTACAAAAAGCCGTCTATCAGCAGGGATTGTAGAGTGCATTTCTGAGAATAGCACGGATACGCGCTTCACACCACGAGCGGGCACGTGTGCCATTCGGCAGAAAACGGAGAAAATTTTTTTTAAAAGGTCTGCAGCTGTCCGGAGCGCAGAGGGAAAATATTTCAGTCGGAACTGAAATTTGCGTTCTAATCCGGTACGAAAACTACAGTTTGCGTAGGAACCGGTACCATAGTGCAACTGGGTTTCGGTACCCAACCCTAGTGATATGTCACATATTCTTCTAAAAGAGAAATGATGATTTTGAAGTATGATTTGTGTTCTGTAGATAAAATAAAATTTTTTGATGTCTTTTAAGTTCACCAGATATTACGTTAGGTGTGTTCTCATAAACCACTGCCACGCAAGAATCCGCAAAATTGATCTCTAAAACCGCGCGTGTGTGTGTGTGTACTGCTGAACAGAAACCAACAGAGAGATTGGAATTTATTTTATTAAAAAAAATCTTATCTGGAGGAGGTCTCTTTGTCTCCACTAGTTCTTCCCGCCTTTTGAGCCCGACCTTGTGTTACGCCGAGGGGCTGGGAAAACCTGCTGTCTAAAATAACATGATGGAAAGAACATTTATTTCTCTTTAAAAAAAATACATTCAGCAATTTGGCTTTCCTTAAATTAATGTACAGTATATCGTAATGAATTCCCTACGAAATTTACGGAGTGCAGCCTCCTCCCGTGGCGTGAGTGGGACGGCCACTGGCTGGATCGGCCCTCCAAACTTCACCCGACTGCGTCGGGGTTGGAGGCAGAGGAGACCGGGAGTTCCACCTGCTCGATAAACAACATTTCATTACAAAGCAAATTAGGACAACTGCTAAATCCGAGCTTGTAGTTACTGCAATTTTAGATCATACTCACCCTTTCAACCGGCAACTCTTCTTGAGCTACAAGAAATGGGGACGAGGTCCTCACTTCTCGTAGGTGCTGCATGTTGCATCTTGGCCTCCAGGGCTGCACACTGCAGAACAGAGAAATATTATCAGTATCGTTATAACTCTTTGTGATTGGAGCCTTGTCAAAGAAAATTTTCTGTAACCCTTGTGTAACTGACAAAGTATTATCTTATTAACGGAATAATGCACCATGGCCGACAAACACAATATAGTACCTGAGCTTGTTGTAGCATAACTGTGTGTTCCATTTGTATGCCCTTCAGCTCTTGTAGACTCCGTCCATTCATTTCCTGAAGCATATTTTTATTTTATTATTTTTTGTATTCGATTTTTTTCCAACTTTTTTTAAAATGTATTTTTCAAACATACGAACAAGAGCGGTCAGGGTTTCCATGAAATCCAGTGCATACCTGTACAGAAGCCTCAAGTGCTTCAATATTGTCTAGTTTGCACTGCAGCTCAGTTGTCATTTTCCTCGTCTTAGCCAGCTTTTCATTGAGATCCCTCACACACACACACACACACACACACACACACACAACACACACACACACACACACACACACACACACACGGATAGAGGGTGTTGTATGCTGTACAGATTGTAAAGCCCGTTGAGGCATATTTGTGATACTGGGATCAGAGATGGGAGTAAGTCACACATGGGCAAGTCACAAGCAAGTCTCTTAAAGAAAATAAACGTATTATTTAAGAGTAGCTGAATCCCCTACCTTTGCATAATTTGGAGAATGTATTTATCACAAGGAATAGTTATGTATTTGTGAATCGGTTTTCTTATATTTGCAAATATAATAAATACTCAAAGATCAAACTTTGGTTTCATTCTCAAATAGTCCTTATCCGTTTCATCTTGTTCTTTCGGAAAAACTCTCCGGCTGCAACTGAAACTTTCCACCACAAAAGTCAAGTCATTTCAAGTCATTTGACTCAAGTCTAAGTCAATTCTCAAGTCATGAATATCAAGTCAAAGTCAAGTCATGTGACTCGAGTCCCCCATGTCTGATTGGGATATAAAATTAAATTGCCATTAAGGTCAAAAGAAAAACATAACATGCAGTATTAACATACAATGTATCTTGATTTGTGTCTTTGGACTGTTTGTGTGTGAATGTGTGTTTTATCTTACCATTGAGGTTTTACAACACCTGTGCTGTCCTCGCCTGGGGGTAAGTGGTAAATACATGTTTCTGAGTATCGTCAAGGCATATGGACTTTTTAACATGTCAATGACTAAGGCAAATAGTAAAAAAAAAAAAAAAAACTACATGTGGTAAAACACATGATTTCATAAAAACCTCATGTGAAATTTTATATATCCGTATTGGATATATAAAATTTCACATGAGGTTCTCTGCCACAATTTCTGAAACTTCTTTTTCAATAGGGTGAGAAGATTTCCCGGAACTAAAACCGGGACACTTTGCGCTGACCGTAGTGCTCGTGCACGCTTTTTAACGTGAACATGTGCCAGCCCAGGTCAGACACAGACACAGACAGTTACTTCATTTTGATCTTAGGCTCCTCGTCTAATAATAAGTGTTTTTTTTCCTGTAAAATTAACAAAATTGCCGCAACAGCCTTTTTCAGTTTAGTGTGAGATTTATGTTGAGATTTTTTCTAAAAAAGATTTTTTGAAGTATTATTTATTCCAGTAACACCAAAATAATTAAAATTATTTATAAAAAATGTTGAGCATTAAAGACTTCATTTCCTGCATTCTGGTGATTTTTTTCTGAATCAATTAATGCTGCAAATATCTTTATGTGAAGAGAAACATAGATTATAATCTAAATATTACAGCTGCGAGCAGCGATGGACGGGCCCTCGCGCCTCTGCGCGCGTCGGGGTTACCGGTGGACGCCGCTGCTTGCGACCGTGCATTTGCGCGGCACTCAAGACGCCGCAAATCGTCACCAATGAAAAGGGTACTCCCTGCAGAGTTCACTGATACCTCACTCAAGACTCTACCTCATACGGTTCATTAGCGGTGTAAAGGGGCGTGGCTAAAGCATAGGGGGCGGGTCCAACCATCACCAATTAAAAAGGAACTCTGCTGAGTTCAATTGTATCTCACACAAGGGTCTACATGGGTCATGAGTTATAAAAGGGGGCGTGGCTTAAATACAGGTAGGTTTCTTATTTGCAGAGCAAAATGCATTAGTTTGTGAATTATGTTTTGTATTTGCAAACCACACTGAGTTTGTTTGTGAATCGTTGGGCGTGAGTAAAACACGTTTTGTGTGTGTGTGTGTGTGTGTGTGTGTGTGTGTGTGTGTGTGTGTGTGAGGTTTTGGCATGATTCTAACTTCATAGAGGAGGGTTGGTTGCCTTGGCACTGTGGATACTGACATGCACTTATATACTCAACATTATTCACTAGTCCAAAGAGAATTTTATCATTATGAATGTATGGCAGCAAAGAGATAATGTTTTATGTGCAGAAGTCACGGTCACAGAACTGCTATAAATAACCCAACTAGTAAGGGATAAGCTAATTTTAATTTATTTGCTAATTAAATTGTAATCATCAGACACCGCAGTTTTAAAGCTTAAAGTTGACTTTAACAGGCTGAGAATATATATATATATATACATATATATATATATACAAAATGTTAATTGCAATGCTGCATTTTCTAATTGAAATAATTAACACTTTTTGTAAATGTTATAAACAAACACTTTATTTTGTTGTGTGCATATGTGTGTATTAAACGTCACTGAGATAGAGCATTGAGGCAGCAGTGGCAAGTAGGGCGACAGCAGAAGCCATGGCAACACCTAAACAACACAGAGGAGAATTAGGACAGTGCTCGGACAAACATGTACACACTCACACCATACCTCTATGGTTGTAATGTCAAGCTGTACATTCGTAACTGAGTTTAAAAGTCAAACACTAAACAAAAAGGCTGACTGGTCCTGACTGGATGATGTAGCTACAGTACAGTACAGTACAATTATCTTCACAGTGCATGCTGGGAAGAGGGCGGTAAAAAACAACCACTTAATCTTCCTGAAACATATTTCACTAACTCCACAGTCTACGTACTGTAAAACAGTAATATGTCGTGACTACCACAAGTTAACACTGTAGTCAAGAGACCATTTTAAAGAGGTGGCAGAAGGCTGTGTCACACTTTTGCTTTTCTTAGCAGTTATAATGATGTTATTTTAGTTGTTTTTTGGGGAGCATTTTAAGGCCTTTATTTTCACAGGACAGATGAAGAAATGAAAGGGAGAGGGGGAATGACATGTAGCAAATGGCCGCAGGTCGGAGTCGAGGAGTATACCTCTATATATGTGCGCCTGGTCTACCAACTGAGCTAACCGGGCCACATAATGATGTTATGAGAATGTTTCTAAGCCTAACTGTAGGTAGTACTGTGGAAAGAGTTTTACCAATATAGTTGTTTCTCTTGGGCTCCAGCGCTTCAACAGTTTCCACAGCAGGCACTGAAAACACACAATTCCATGAATTACAATTATACAATATCAGGGAAAACTGAAACTTCTATCACAATGTGCTCTAAATCTAAATATGTTTTGGTGTGTAAATCCTACTTAAAAACGTCATCATGAACCACATAATGGATACTCTTTCCCTACCTGCTGCACCATCTCTCTCTGTGATTTCAGCAGGCGTTTCCTGCCTGGTATCCAAGTCTTCCTCTCCTGCATCGATGTCCAGCATCTCCTTCAGCCGGTCAGTCACCTCGGACAGGCCCTCATCGCTGAACTCGTAGTCACACACACACACTGGCCCGCTCGCTTTTACTGGGCAGAAGATACGACGAGGGAGACAGAATTGCTCTGAAAGAAAGACAAAGAGACTCAGCTGAACAGTGAGAGGAGTGGTTGCGATGGCTTGAGACTATGTAGAAGTGGCAATGGACCTTTTTCACAGCAAACATGTTGACTTGTCATTGTAGGAAAAGCAAAGCTGAAATTGATAAACATAACGATGGCTCAATTCCATCAAGTGTCCCAGTAAGCTATTTCAGTGAGTCAGCATGCACAATACCAGGACCTCTCCTAAGTGGAATGCAGCCATCATTAATGGTTTTGAATACACCTTTTCCTACTATGACATGTCAACATGTCTGCTGTGAAAAAGGTCTATAACATGATAATGGCACATTACATTTTTCTTCATTTACCAAAAATCTCTTAAGTCAACAGCATGTTTGAGCTTCACAACTGCAGTTGGATACAGAGGGCATGGTCCATAATTTTCACTTAACTATCTTAACTTTCCCCATTAAGATGCTTGTTCATCTTTGTGCACTGTTCACCCAGCACTGTAACACCTGTTTTGTACTCTTGGTATACAGGGGTATTGTAAAGTCAGGTGATGATTTGCCCACAGCTGAGCTTCCAGTGCAGATATTCCTATCAGTGTACGAATCCTACATCTTTACTGGGATTGGTTGGCCTGATACCCACCTACCCCTCTGACCTAAACCTTGAGCTTAATCTACAGCCACACAAGCTTATGATTAAACGCACGTGTGTGTGTATGTGTGTGTACCTGTCTGTTGTTTTACTCTGCTGCTGCCCTTGCTCTCCTCTTCTGATGTCAGCAGCTCCTCCAGCAGCATCTGAACCCTTGTTGCCACCGTAGAAACCACGTCCCTCTTCAGCAGCTGTCCACAATGAAGATTTCAAGACAAAACGATGGATTGTTGTTTTATTTTTTTGCAGTTTGATTTGACTTTGTCTACTGAATTACAGCATTACCTTCTCGGCCAGTTTGACCTTTGGTTTGTTGCTGTGCAGGTAAGCTCTGCTGTGGATCGCTCCTCTGACTGACACACTGCCTCCACACCGCTGGACCACATCTGTTAACCTCTGGTCATCCTAACACACAGGACATCATTGTACTCTTTTATCAACAGCTAGTACAACAGTCAACTTGATTAGTAGCTTCATTCCAGCCATGATCACTTCTTTTACCAAACCCTAATGCAGCATTAAATACAATAGAGTGATTGGAAATATATATAAATATATAATATAAAATGCATATAGAGTATACAATAAACAATACAATTCATTTACAATGAGAAATGCTGAAGTTGTAGGAAAAATGTAGGTCTATCCCACAAATATATACAATATTTAAATTTTCAAAAGTGGTGAACCACAAAATGATTCCTTCTTCCGACATGTAGTCGTTGTTGTTGTGTGAGAGAGTGTGTGTGTGTATTTTGTGAGAGTGTTTATGTCTCTTACCGGTGTGATGAGTATCTGAGCTGTGTACGTCTGTCTAACGTTCCTCTTCTACAGAGAAATATCAGACACAGTGGGTTAGAATAACACTCCTGTCTACACAATCCAGAGAATCAGCTGTAGTTACATGTAGTTCTTTTGGGTTTTAGTATATTGTATTTACTTATATCGTATGACAGCAGTCTGTATTGGCTTTTTAACCTCTCTCAGCCCAGAGACAGTCAGGACCTGTATTTAGCAAGCCTCACAGAGTCCCTCCAAGAAATTTAGCTGACAGTAAAGTTATATAAAATATTGGACCGGTTTTCCTCAAACCAGATTTTTTTTCCCAGTTTTGACACAAAGATTTGTGCATCAAATTCCTAGACTGCATTAATGAAAAAGAGGAGTGTGTTAAACACACAGGGATGAGTCAGTGTTAAAGGTGCTGATGAAAGGATGAAATACAATCCAGGAGGGTCGTTTTGACTAATGGATGCATGGGTTTGTCTATCACCAACCCAAATGGCATCTGCAGATTTTTATACAGTTTTCAGCAGTGATCCAGAATGAAAATCCGCAGAATTTATCAGAATGTTTTTTTTGTGTTTGTGTGTTAACATTCTGAGTTATTCTATTTTATTTTTATTGATTTGTTTAAAATCTGTGGAAAATGTGCAGAGGTGTCGTCGGAATTTTGCAAATGCAGATTCCAACACAGCAGAATAGTTTACAATACTATCCTACAGGAATGAGACAGCCCAGCTGTCAGTCTGCAAATGGACGATGGAAGTACATTTTACAGGACAATTACTGCCAAAATGCCTTCCAGCAAGGGTCCAAAAATATTGTTTTGATAGCAACGTTTTTAAGGGAAATACAGATTTTATAGATTTATACAGTACAACCTGCCCGCCTGTGAGCTCTGTGTCCTCTGCCAGCTTTTTTCCATCGATCAGACATACTCCACTCTCCAACTGGTGTGCCCACACTTTTAGTTCCTCCTGAAACAAAGCATGACCTGAGAACAGTTCCACTGAAGTTCTGAAGTGTGTGTGTGTGTGTGTGTGTGTGTGTGTGTGTGTGTGTGTGTTCTAACCTTGAGACTTGTATCCATGTTTTCTGTACCGGTTCTGTTGTCTGGTAGTGGTACCAACATGTTCACATTTATACAACACGACACCATGCTCCAGGAAGAACACACACCTGACTGGTACTTCCAGTCCGCAGGCTTGGCCATGCTCTGGAACAGCCAATGACATTGATATGATTGATCACAACACAATGTTGCATGTTTAAATCAAAATATCATGTCACGTCTGAGATCATCTGACAAGTATAAACTGGCTCTTCATTTAGTGAAGACAGCTTGAGTTTAAGTCACAAGGTTAAAATAACCTGGATAGGTTTTCTAAAGGGGTTATGTGTTCATTAATTTAAAACATTTCAGCTTTCCTTTGCTATGGGTAGATGTATCCAATGTCAGTAACAAAACTCTTCAGCTTAAAGCTCTATTCGCACAGGACTAGTAATTTTTTATAATTGTGGAGGTCATTTCTTAATCCTGTGTGAATCTGCCAGGTCAGTAATTTGTCAAATTCTAAATTCTTCCGCAATTACCTACCATATTTCACCAAGCACAGATGTCATGTGATAATAATAGTCCAGTGGGAATCGGAATCTCTGTGATTCGAGTTCGTATTGGCTGCATCAGCAATTATAAATGAAGATTTTGACAGAACACTGATATTATATCCAGGGAAGAAAGTCAGTAAATTTGAGTAAAATACAGACTTTGCTTTTCCTGTGCGAGTGCGCCGCATAAAACACAGACTTTGGGAGTCATTTCTAAATTACATTAGGCCCCCTGGTAATACAAGTCCCGTGTGAATAGGACTTTAGACAATACACATTTTAGGAAACAATGCAGGGGCTCAAGTACTTTTTGAAAGCAATATGCCATGGATTAAGTGCAATGACGGTAGATGGAACATGTGGCTTTATGATAAATTACAGGTGTTAACTAACCTTGGGATCTTTGACGTCAAAGGTTCTGCAGAAGGTTCTAATAAGTTGGGTTAAAGATTATCCACATACAGTATCTGGTAGTTAACTGATCCAATGAGGAGGCTGTGCAAAAGGATACTTTCTGGTTTTGGGGTTGACGTGCAGTGTGACACAGTCTGTGACGTCATCGTCTGCAGGGTTCCACAGATGCTCCGAGGAGATCAGGTTCTCCACTGCAAAAACCAGCTAAACACAGACAGTACACACGATCAGAGGACTAAGACACACTAACAGGTACATGCCAAAGCAAATGTGATGTGTACATGTCCTTCCTGAGCTTCTTTGCCAGAGCATCACTTTACATAAAGCATTTTTTCTTATAACAGAAAGTGAATATTGGACTGCAAATAAATGCTAATGTTGCTCTGTGTCTGCTGGATGTGTAAGCAGGTAATGCTTTGCTAACACAATAGTCTCTTCCTACCTCTCAGATAGATGTATCTGAATTGCTGCTGGTAACTATGCACCTTCATTTGAAACTCTGTATTATGGTGTGCCCCAAGGTTCTGTCCTTGGTCCTGTTCTTTTCCGCTTAGTATGAGCTTGGGTCACTTTAAAGGTATCTCCAATTACAGGTGAAAGTCAATTATACTGTCATCTTGTTTAAGCCCCAAAAGCCACTTTTAACTAAACTCTATAAAATAAAATTGGAAGGCAGATTATTGCCTACAGCTTAACGCTGACAAAACAGAACTTTTTATTTCTGCCCCAAGCAGCTTTGTCCCTAAGATAATGGAAGGTATTGGTCCTTTTCCTTTTTAGTTAAATCTAACCCACAAAATCCAGGCGACACTCTGAAACAGGCACTCACTCTTGACCAATATGTTAAGTGTTTGATTAATTCCTGTTTTTTCAGCTAAGAGACATTGCTAAATTAAGGTCCATTGTCTCTCTAATGGAGATTCACTGTTTTATTTCGTCCCATCTCTAATATTGTAGCTCTCTCTTCACATATCTTAACATCCTATTCCCTGGATTGACAAGTGGCCCAAAATGCTGCTGCTTAAGCTTTTGGCAAGTAGATCCATCAGTCCTCTGATCAGGGTTTGTTGGTTGTTCCTTGCTCCAGCTTTAAACTAAACGAGGTGGGGCTTTTAAGGTTGTGGCGCCAGCTATTTGGAACTCTTTCCCTTTGGACAATAGATCTGTGGACACCTTTAAAAAGCAGTTCAAGACCCACCTGTTTAGACTTTGTGTCATAGAAAAGTTCTGCTCTTAAAAAGGTGCTATATAATTAAACTTACTCACAACAATTTTATAAGCAAGGGAAATCTTTTAACTGATTTCAATGTTTTGTCCTGCCCCCTTAGTGGCCAGACATGGATTCATGCAGCTTTAAGAGTGTGCACATCATCTACAGTGTGTTTCTATGAGTCTCACCTGTCGGACTGTGGTAAGTGTGTCCTTGGAATCAGCATCAGTGATGATGAAGACTCCCAATACAGACAGGCCTCCGGGCAGCATCCGAGACACCTGTAAACAGATCAAAGCAGTAGCAAATGTAAACTCTTAACAATTCACAACAGTTTAAAAGCATGCAGACACTGACAAAAACACCTTTACTTTTTATATTTACTTTTCTATACTTTTTAATAGTTGTCTTGCTGCCACTTCAGCTGTTGAGCTTAGCATTCTAACGACAATGGACGTACCCTAAACTGTATGTTGTCAAATACATATATAGCTCCATGTATTTGATTCTAAAATGACAGTAAGTCATTACATGGAGCTAGATGGAGCTATATATATTTTGGAACTACTTAAACCCAGTTAAATTCAACCCAGTCTTATTTATTTTTGTATTCCTTATTATTAATTGACGGTATCAGCTCCCTGTTTTAACAAAGCAAAAACAAAAATGTCCCAGTGTGTTCTAAAAACCCTCCACACTGTGAGTTCTTATGCAGTACACTTTGATACACACTTAAATAGTCAAGAGCACACGTATTAGGATTAGGGGTGGGGGAAAAAATCGATACAGCATAGTATCGCAATATTTTTCTTGGCAATACTGTATCGATACACAGACGCCAAGTATCGATCTTTTATGATATATGTGTTGGTCAGTTTGTCTGCTTGACAATCACATTTTGCACCAATAAAACTGAAGTGTGATGAACAAACAGAGAAATGTATATTTTTAGATACAACAGATGTTGACAAAATTGTCCTTTCGGGACATCATTTGAAATTGGGAAAAATCTGAAGTTGGAAAAAAGGTAATATATTGCAATATATCGCAGACTATTGCAATATCTTTAAAATCGCAATAATATCGTATCGTGACATAAGTATCGGGATAATATCGTATCGTGAGGCCTCTGGTGATTCCCACCCCTAATTAGGATAGAGCCTTGTCCCTCTTTACATACCTGTCGAGCATGCTCAATCACCCACTCCTTGTCCGGAGAGTTTCCAGCTGCAGCAGCAGACTCCTCTTTTTGAGGCGTCCGAGTTGCTGTGACGACAAAATCCCTTTGTGTTGAGCTCTGAAATGTTTATTCATTAATATTGATTACTCATTACTCCATATACAGCAAATACTCCACATCACATCATGTCTTATGAGACACACACACTCCAACACATCCAACACAACCTTGACACTAATTGACATATGTATTAGTTAGTTTACATCCTGTACAGAAATGTTACTACAGTCTGTGGTGTAGGTGAAGTGGCTACTTACTCATAACACACAAACTTTTACAGCTAGACTGATGCTGTACTCTGAGGCATTAAACAACCAAACAACAGGACAGGATCACTGAGCAAAAGCTAAACAACAAAGATATGTTTGTGTGTTCCTTACCTGTCCAATAAGCAGCCCTGTGATTGAACCTGCTTGTAGTTCACATAGTTTAGACAGATATCCCTCCACAGCATCTTCTACTATATAACTACGACCCATACTACCTACGGAGAGTGTGGAAAGAGATATAGAGGGGATAGCAAATCAGTAGCCACTTTTTTCTTTATCAGAATGTCTGCAATGACAAAGTGCTGGAAAAGGGAAACGAGGAGGAACAGAACACAGAACAAGTGAAGACTTGACATAGCCTTGACGTTTAGCGTTATCTTCAAAAAGTTATTAAACCACGTAAAACTTGAGTTTAATGTTGAGTCGCATGGTTAGAGGATATATGCCCCTCTAACTTTAGCTAACCGATAGTCATTTACTACATTTAGCTACCGTTAGATGGTCAAGGTTGCAATTAAAAATAGTTTGTACAGCTTGAAAGTGCCTATCCAGGTGCGCTGGAGGAAAATACCTGACAGAAGCAAGACTGTGGGTAAAATATGAATCAGGAGGAAGGCTACTTGCTATTAATTTTGACAGCTGGCAGTGGTTCGTCAGCGCAGCAGAAAAACTCAAATTACCACTATGCTTTGTGCAGTGACGTGTTTCCGTCGCACGTCTCTGTCGTAGAGATTTAAGGGAAGTCAAATGGTCAAGTTACACAACGAAAGACAAACAACTAACGGAACATTGTTATTTTTTCTTTAAAATAAAAGATGTTAAGTTTCAGACACTAAAACATCACTTTGGTTTACTATGATGACGACGTTTACACGTTAAAGAACAGTTAACTTTAAAAGGCATTTAACTGAGAATAAAAGTATTGTAACGTTAGGAATAATGTATTTTGGTCTCTAATACAATTGTTTATTCATCCTTTTCTACATACGTTATTTTATTTATTTACACTATTTTTATTTATTTGAAGTCATATTATTGTTTCTCAGGATCATTCTTTTGAGTCTGAAATGCTGTATATTTGAATGTTTTTTCCAATCAATTTGTGAAAAAAAATACCGAATTCATATTCTACAGCAACAAATACAGCAATTTGAGTTCAGTCATTGCAAAACTGTCATGGCATCCTGGCTACAGTAACTTTAGCCTGTTTTCACTTAGCGGTCTGGTGTAATTGCTTTATTTTGAAAGTTTGGAGTGGATATCCTGCTTTTGAATGAGTGTGGCTTGACGCTTTCTTGGCTCTTAGTTCAGCGGGTTTGTGGACAGTGCAACTGTTTATTTTATCAGAGTTTAATGTCCATTTAAGGTTTCTGGTATTTATAGGGGGATAGGTGGAGATGGCGGCCGTCCTGCTGCAGGTTCTGGAGCGGACGGAGTTAAATAAACTCCCGAAAGGCGCCCAGAACAAGCTCGAGAAGTTTGTAACGGAGCTGCAAAATGCTAACGAGGCGCTCAGGACGCAGCATGAGCGGTTCAAAGCAGACAGTGGTAGGTAACGTTAGCTACAGTAGAAAGTAGAAAGTAGTTGGCTGATTTGCATGTATAAAAAACTCGTGTCAAACTCCAGTATAACTTTAATATTAAGCTATCTTCTGGTAAATTCGGTGCAAAAAAAATCAACGATGTGCGTCATCCACAATGCTTACAGCTGCCCGCTAACGCTAGCTACGATGTCACTTTAAGGCTAACGTTAACTTTGCCGGAAGGGGATTTGTGCCAACAGATCTAGACCGTGATAGTTTTTTGAATAAATTACTTTATGCTATGTTGAATTAATGCCGACTTTAAGAACAATTCCCAAATATTTGGTTGAGTTCTGTAATGTTCACATATTTACATTCAGAGGAAACATTGCATTACTATCATTCCAGGGAAATGTGGCATGACATTTTAAGCTGAATTTACAATTATGCATTTTGTACTATTTGTTATTTAAGATAACGTGGTTTTAATTGAACCCATCCTACCCTATAAATTACACCACGGTGTAACTCATTGTCAACTTGAGTGGGCTGACAACATTACAATATAATGGTCATCAACGTTTAAAAACTCCAGCTTCCTGTATTTGATTTCTGAATATATATATGACACATTTCTAAATATTTATCTATATGTCCCGTGGCACACAATGAAACCAGTTTACAAAGCTGAGTACCTACTGCTGATAACATTTGTTGCCGTTTCAAACTGTAGTCTTTCAACAGACAGTAGCGTGTAGTGAAACATAGCTTAAAAGTACATTTGTCTGTGTGGTGTAGGTATTATGTTGTATGACGTGCACTGTGTACTCATGTTTTCCTGTTTAATGTTCCCTGCCCCTACAGAACAGCAGTACTTTGACATTGACAAGAGACTGGCAGAAAGTCAGGAACAGATCCTGTCAGCCACCAGAGACCTGCAGACACTCAAGGAGGAAAACAAAAAACTCAGTGAGTTTTCATACGCTTACTGTTAACACACATGTTCTTTGGTTATTGAGGAAGCAGTGCTTTAAGTACACAGTTGCCACTTCTTAATATACAAACTCACACCAAAACCATCTAGATTGATGAATAGCACTACAGGTAAGAGGAAAAATGTGTTCTTGATTTTGGGTGAACTGTCCCTTTTTTAAAGTGTGCTTCCTATTTATTTTCATGGTTGTTTACATGATCGTCCGTGTCTAATTCTCTGTGCAGATGAAGAGCTGAGCACTCTGAAGGGAATAGAGGGAGAGACCTCTGAAGATAAACCACCACAAGAGGTTAGCATGCACCTCATGAATATGTAATGTTCATGGTGTTCTGTTATTGTTTAGGTTGTAATGATACTTATGGAATACTCCACCCAAAAATGTTAATTATTTTTCTGTTGATGAAATTAGTCTTCAGTCACTTTCATGGTTTTTAAGTATGATTAGTGAAGAAGTGAAGAGCAAATTTATATCACAAAATCATCTGTTTATTTAGCTGTTCCCGTCCTATATGTGTAAACAGACCTGAGCTGACCACAGATGTGGAATCATACACGTAGCTCATAGATAATGACTATCCAATAAAGTCTGTTTAACACTGTATTTGTTATTCACGTTATTCAAACAACCACCTAACATAATGCTAACCCTAACAACCACAATCTAAAGAATTCTACAAACTCTGGATAGTATCGTAGTTCAAATACTGTATGTAATCTGTTTTTGTCGGTGGGTCCACAGCAAACCAAAGCCAAGTATGAGATTGAGGCGGAGAAGAGAGAGCTGGCGAGGATGCTGGAGAAGAGAACACAGGAGGTGGAAAACCTCAGTGGTAAGATAACAACTTTACACGCAAACCGTCCAAAGACACAAATCTGGATACATTGTTTGTTAATACTGCATGTTATGTTTCCATCAGCCCATGTGTTTTTCTTTTTAGACATTTGGTTATAATGGCAATTTAATTTTATGTCCCAGTATCACAAATATGCCTCAAAGGGCTTTACAATCTGTACAGCATATGACACCCTCTATCCTTAGACCCCCGATTCGGGTTTTAAGTTCTTCGGGGTAATGTTTGTGAATGTTGTGTGTGTGTTTGCAGAGGATGTGAAGCGTCTGAATGAGAAGCTGACAGAGACCAGCAAAGTGAAGATGGAGCTGCAGTTGAAACTGGATGATGTCCAATCATCTGAGGCTTCTGTACAGGTACGCACTGGATTTCATGGAAACCCCGACAGCTCAATGTTAAAACTTCTGTGGAAGTCCATTAAGCTGCAGTCTTTCCAATGACCACTAGAGGCTGGCTTCAGGAAAATTCTTGATTTAAAAGAAAACCCACACATTCTCTTAACAAATACAAAGTAAGTTTCCCACCAGTAATCACATTCTTAACAGCTAATGCTACTTCCTCCAATGTTTGTATTTTGGTAAGTATACTGTTGTCTAAACCGTTGGTGTTCACTTACTAATGGGAAACCGTAACATATTTATGACTCCTGACCACCAAAATTAGTTGCATAAGCAGTCACAAATACTCTCTGAATCTGTTTTATGTCTTTAACTAATCAATTTGTAACAAATTCTCATTCTCTTCTCAGTGTGATTTTATTGGAACCATACAATTATAGATAAGGTGCCAAAGGCTCAGATTTGTAGTGCTTTTTTGTAATTGTCTGTCCTGGCTTTGTATGTTGTAGCACCGAGAGAAGCGAATGGAGCAGGAGAAAGAGTTACAGGAGAAGAAAATCGAGTGGTTAACTACACAACTGAAGACCAAAACTGAAGAACTGTTGAACACTAACAGAGAGAAAGGCAAAGAGATACTGGAACTACAGGGTGGTCTGAGGAACAGCAAGGAGCAGGTAACACACAAAATTATAGCCTACAAAAAAAAAATGCATAAACAAAGCAGATTGTGTAATATATATACTTGTATATATTACCAGTGACTGTAGAATTTTATACAGAGTTAACTGTGCCAGTATGTGTGCCGTTCTTCTCCATGTAAACGTAGCCTGTTGGCAGGAATGTGAGATACAGTTACATGACAAGCTTGTATTTATTCTTTAGAGGTTTAAAAAGGTTTTTTTGGTCTGTTGAGCCAGACCTGCTCCACTGTGTTATCTATCTATATTCCTAAATGTAAGGGATAAAATGTTTGCAAAAAGAAAACACGTTGGCAAGTCACAGGGACATAACCCTTTAACTAGTGTTGAATTTTCACTGATCTCCCGATTCGATTACGATTATCATGTCAGCGATTCAATTGGATTCGATATCTCGATGCATCACGATGCGTCAAATAAATTTTTCTATTAAAGCCGTGTAGGATATTTAATTCATAGCTTTTCAAGCTTCAAAAACAACACATTCTGCAGTGCTCGAATACTAAATAAATTGGATACATAAAACTACAGCGCTGAGCACATGGCACTTCCTGAATGTGCAAAACATAACAGAATATGTAAACAGAAATGTTGTTAGGCCTACATTAAATTGTAAACAGAAATAATCGATTATGAGCCTGCCGATTAACGATGCAGCATCGTCCATGTCCACGATGCCATGCATCGATTATTTGATTCATTTCAACACCTCTACCTTTTAACCTACCCACTAAAACCTTAACTGCCCTAAACAGAACTGTTATTTGTTACAGCCATTCTAGCAGGTGACAGGAAGCCTTGACCTACTGTACCTATTTCAACGTTTGCTACTGGTCTTTCTGCGCTGCGTAAATGTCTCATTTAAAATAAGGACATCATGAGGCAATGGCTTCCTATCCACAGTGCTAATGTCTTTTGAAATAACTTTTCTCTTTGACAGGTGACCAGGCTGGAAAGACAACTCACCTCTCTGAAGCAAACCAGTGAAAGTCAGAGTAAAAGAGCCGAAGACCTCAACAACAAACTGAAACAGGTAATCTAAACACAACAGTGTGGTCCTCAGCTAAGAATTTCATGAAAAGAAGTTTTAAGATTTACGTTATTTGCTCCTCATTCCGTT
The DNA here is from genome assembly GCF_004354835.1 of Perca flavescens. Lineage (NCBI taxonomy): Eukaryota > Metazoa > Chordata > Actinopteri > Perciformes > Percidae > Perca > Perca flavescens. The sequence goes on from NC_041342.1 coordinate 28,404,314, forward strand.
TGCATTCTGTGTGTCTGCATCTGTATAGGTTAGTTAAGGTCCTCACACCACAGTAAAGACCCCCAGGTCGTCAGAGCAGGGACTGTAGCCTGTCCTAGCTTAAACTGAAGTATGATCTTACAGTAGTCATAGACTTTGAAATAACCTTACTCCAATCCTCAGAGACACTAAGTTGGTGAAGATGGTTTTAACGCAGCACAACAGTGCAATAGAAATTTACTTAGCATTTTTTTCTTTTAGCTTTTTTTCCCTCAGTGAAACAAGAAGTAGCATATTTTCACTTATATTTAAAAAATAATTGCATTTTTTAAAAATATAAAAAAAAAAATATTTGTCATGGCAAAAGGTTTTGGTTAAAATTGTTAGTTTGCTAAGCTAACCTTGACATGCAGGGGCGTATACATATACAGTGTTATTCATTGTTTATATGGTCTGAATGTCTCTCCAGTCTAAAGACGAGCAGAGTTCCATGGAGGAGAAATACCGCAATGAGCTCAACGCTCATATCAAGTTGTCAACCCTGTACAAGGTAAGAATCACTGCAAGGCGCCTGGGATAAAAATATTCTCTAAATAAAAAGGCATTAGCTCTACATTGTCCTGTCATGCTATTCCCTGTGTATAGTCAGTATGTGATGTCTTTGTTCTCCCTGTAGGGGGCGGCGACAGACATGGAGACAAAGAATCAAGAACTGAGCAGAGCAGTGGAAGAGCTCAGCAAGCTGGTTAAAGAAACTGGGGAAGGTATTGCAACAGTTTTTGAGTTGTCTTCCAGAAAAGTCTTGCCCACATGCAAATTGTATGCTCGGGTAAATCCACGTGATTAATTGAATCACTGTTCTGTCCTGGGTACTCTTGTCAGCTTGACACAGAATTTCTAAATGCCATTTGTTTACACTAATCATCTGTGGAACTAATTAGCCTGACAAAATGTGTCCCATCCTCACCATTGTTAGTGGTTTGGCTTACTGATAATTATAATATTAAACCGTGTAGGTAAGGAAACCCCAGACTCTGAATCAGGAAAATGCCACTTAGGGCCTTGTTTTTGTGTGTGTGTGAAGTGTTAATTTCCATCTATAAGTATTAATGTTGCCCTGACCTGTGTGATTGATGTCACTGTCTGTCTTTGCAGCCAATAAGGCTCTAGAAAAGAAGGTGTCGGAGGGAGAAGAACTGAAGAAGCGGCTTGAGGCAGAGCTTGGAGAGAAGGTCAAGAAAATGGAGAAGGAGCTCGAAAACGCCACAATGAAGGTTGCTGGCAAACACTGCTGTAAGAACACGTTTTGTTATTTTATATCTAACTTTCATATCGAGATGAATGATTGTCGTGTGCGAAGAGCAATTTGCTCAGTATTGTGTGTGTGTGTGTGTGTGTGTGTGTGTGTGTGTGTGTGTGTGTGTACAAATGTGCATTAAGTGTGTGTACAAGTATGCCTGAACACCTTTTTATTTAAGCGTGTGGGGTTGGTGTGTGTTTATTGTGTAAATACGGTTGTTTTATTGCTATTATTATAGCTAATTCTAATTTGTTTATGTATATTTTTTCTCCTATGTCTAATTAATGTGTATTTGTGTTATTCTGATGTGTGTACATTTTTATTTTGAGCTGCTGTAGCACAGGAATTCCCCCAGTGTGGGATTAATAAAGTCTATCTTATCTTATCTGTTCTGTTTTGATCCAGGTGTGCGCCCTCTGAGTGAGGAGCAGTTGGACACCATGTGTCCATCAGCAGCTGCCATCGCTGCCATTGTCAAGCCCGGCATGAAGTTCTTTGATGTGAGTTTAATGGGACATACCAAGGCTGGATGAAATGGTTGAACTTATACTATGCATAATAACCTATAAAGGAATCACATTGATATTTACTTGCAATGAACTATGTTCCACGGGTTCTCACTGTTAGACAACACACTTCACACATGTAAAACATCAACAAGTCATATTACCCAGCTGTGACTTTAAATCATCTGGCAGCACTCACATCTACTTAAACCTAAGACTTAAATATAATAGCATATATGCAATTTCTAGCAGTATTAATTCTTCCTCCTATGTCCTTGTGTAGCTGTATAATGCGTATGCAGAATGTCAGACACACCTTCAGCTTGAGAAGCAGGAGACCAGGAGAGTGAGCAGAGTTCTGGATGAGATTGTACAGGAGATAGAGTCCAAGGCTCCTGTCCTCAAGCGTCAGCGAGAGGAGTACGAGAGCATGCAGAGATCCATGGCCTCTCTGTGCAACAAGCTGGAACAGGCTCGAACGGTCTGGGAATCATTTCATGTGTCTTCCCTTTGTCCAAGTTTACATTCAAGTGTATTATTAGGTGCAGATTTATTCACCTTTTTACTCCAGATAACATCTTCTGTTAAGTTTAATGTGTATTTTGTTTACTTTTTGTCATTAGGAGATCTACAGTTTGCAGAAAGAGAAAGAAGAGGCCAAGCAGCGCTGTGATACCATGGAGAGAGACAAAATGAGGCTAGAGAGACAGCTAGAGGATACATCTGCACAGGTACACACACATACACTCGCACACTCACACATACACAAACCAAGTAATACACAAAAAAAAAAAATCTAAATGCAGTTTGACATTCTTTAATCTGATGTGATTATACAATGTGTGCCACAATCTGTTAAGTAGGATGAGAAACATTGGCTTAATTAGCCAACACAAGTGATCTGGTATGTTTTGATGGAATTGTTTTGCTTTATCTGAATGAACAGGGGATTGAGAAAATATTGTATTCAGGTGATAACAATGATAAAAATACAAAATAAAAGGAGATTTCTGCTGATTGGTGCTGACGCATTCATTATTTTTTTTCCCTCTTGTCCAGGTGTGTTCTCTTCTGGTGGATCTGGAGGAAGCCAGAGGGAACCAGGTGACCAAGGAAGACGGCAGCTCCGCCAACATTTCCAGCACCTCTGAGGTCATCAGTCCACGCCAGCTGTCCTTCCGCAGTGTGGAGGAGCTGCAGAGGCAGAACCAAAGTCTGCTGAGCAGGCTGAGGCAGCTGGAGGAGGAAAAAGACAGACAGCAGAGCCAAGTGACATCAGCGCGGTAATAAGTGCACAACTATTAATGTTGTTTTTGCAGGTATCTCTGCTCATACAATAACTGACTCCACTAGTGGCAGATGCTTTTGCCCAAAGCAACATACAAAGATGTAAAATCCAAGCCCAAGTAGATATACTGGGGCATTTCCAAATTCCACCTAACTCAAGTGCCAGAAGAGTGTAGGTACATGAAGTAAGTGTTAAGTGCGTTAGGGGGGCGGTACTGACAACCTCAGCTTGTCAGTCAGTGAATAGGGCATAGTGAACACAGTGGTGCCTGCTTGTAACAGAGGAAGTCTAACGTTAACCCATATCGTGACAGTTTTCACCTCGCCGTTATGTACCCTGTCTGCGTGGAGTTTTGAAAAGTGTAAACACACTTGCAACCACTTTACCGACATTGCCGTGACTCACTGTGACTTCAACAAAGTCTACGTTGTTTCGCCCCATCGACAACACAGCTCTGCGCGTGTGTGTGTGTATGTTGGCAGTCGGAGCTCCGCTCTCTGTCAAGATGCAGAGATGTCAGAAAAGCTTGCGCTTATGCACTCTCGGGTACCGAAATTTGGCACCGTTTGATTTAAAGTGAATCCGTCCTCGGTAGTACCGACGTGCCGATAGTTAAGGCGGCAGCCTAAGCTGCAGAGTGCTGTAGGAAACCCTGGTATCGTTACTGTCAAAAATGAAAAATAAGGAGCTAATGCATGTCATTAATGGATGACGCAGTGAAGCTATTTGAAACGTATTTTAAAAATGGGATCTGTCTCTCTGGTTCCCTTCAGTGTGTCAGAGTTGGAGGCTAGTGTGGAAAAGCTTGAGAAGGAGGTTGAGCAGCTGAAAGAGCAGAGGAACCAGCAGAAACAGCTGGCTGACTCCAACGCCAGACAGAGAGACATGTACAAGGTCCTGCTGACACAGAGCACCGGCTTCAGCCTGCCTACTCAAGGTGACCTGAAAATATTGAAAATAACACACCTTGTCCCTTTATGGGGATTTTCTCTTGAACCATCCGTGCAATGGTGTTTTATAGAAGGTGTCACGTGTGTCTGCAGGTTCGGATTCTTCATCCCACCCGGCACACATTAGGCCTTCAGTCCCAGCTACTCGCTCTACTCCTCAGAGAGCTGCTGCTGCTGAGTCAGCACAGACTGCTCAGGCTAAAGCTGCTTTAAAACAGGTACTTACAAACATCTGCACACACTCACACTTAAATTTGCATCTTTCTCCATCTTCTGAAGAAGGATGAAAAAAAAAAAAAAAAGACTGTTCTGACTTCATGTGTTTGTGTCTGTGCATCCCCAGCTGAATGATGCCTTCACTCTGTATAAGAAGGAGAAGGCAGAGAACGACAAGATGTCAAATGAGACAAACGACAGGTTACAGAAGCAGCTGACGGATCTTCGCTCCAGCCACGCCAAGCTGACCTCTCAGCTAGAGTTCAGCAGCAAGAGGTTTGCGAGGCTCAGCACTGCTGCTGCACATGGCTCATATTTCAGTTGTTGGAGATTTATTTTATGCAGTGTGTGTTTGTTTTGTGTGTTTCTGTGTATGTCAGGTACGAGATGCTCCAGGACACCGTATCAGCCTATCGCAGAGAGATCTCTGCCCTGCAGGACAGGAACCAAAAAATGGCTGCAACAGCCCAACGACATGAGCACATCATTCACACAATGAGCCAGGACCTCCGACAGGCTAACGAAAAACTGGCACTGGAAGAGGTGAAGTAGAAAAGAAGCTTAATTATCTTAAGGATAGAGGTGATGCTGGGTAGATTTTAAACTGCACTGTGAGACAGGATTACGTATTGATTATTCCTAGTAAATGTGCAAATACCAACAGTAATAGTATATAGGCCATTACACATGCGTTAAGGCTTTGCACTGCAAAGTTAAGAAATAAAAACAGTTGTGTGTTAATACAGTGAAGTGGTAGTAAGCTTGACTCTGCGGTGGGCATGACTTGATTGCGTCACCACTGTAAAGCTTGTTTTATGTTTCTGCGGAGGCTCCACACAGAGTTTTCGCCATAGCCTACGTAAGTAGAGATGGTCCGATACCATTTTTTGCTTCCCGATACCGAGTACCGATCCGATACCAGCGTGTCATATATTTTAACAGCTGTATACTACTATCCCTGTATGGATGTGATATGATTTCTATCTTTGTTTGTCGGTCTGGCTCAGGTTAAACTCTTTGTGAAACATGAACAAACGCAAACAAGGAATGCCACAGAACTTTCTTTTATAGTTATAACGAAAAAGAACAGAAATAAACTAACGTAGATTTTCTTTAGGACTTTATTATGCGTATCGGATCGGTGCATAACCTCCAGTACTTCCCGATACCGATACCAGCATTTTAGGCGGTATTGGACCATCTCTATACGTAAGTGGCCTGATGTTTATAGTTGGCCTGATGTTTATAGTTGTGTGCTGTGTGTGTGTGTGTGTGTGTGTGTGTGTGTGTGTGTGTGTGTGTGTGTGTGTGTGTGTGTGTGTGTGTGTGTGTGTGTGTGTGTGTGTGTGTGTGTGTGTGTGTGTGTGTGTGTGTGTGTGTGTGTGTGTGTGTGTGTGTGTGTGTGTGTGTGTGTGTGTGTGTAGTGGGTAATAGAGCGAGGGAGAAGTGAGAGAGTGACGGCGATTAGCTTCGGAGCGAGTAGCAACTCTAGAGTCATAGTGAGAGAAACAAAGTGTGGCAACACTTGTAGAATTCTCCCGAGAAGTTTAGCCTTTCATCTTCTACATAATTACCAACTTGTTAAACACCAGGAGATGCAAACATGTTCTTGACTGAAACAGAAATAGGACATGAGATCCCCATAAGAGCGTGGCCAATCATCACTGCCCTGTGTTGTTTAAATGTTTTGCAATAATGGGGCCTTTACTCCTGTTGTAAATTGTGACTTCAATATCAATCAATTTATTTGTCATGTAAAATTATATAAAATACAATTTCAGATTAATGTAATATGTTTTGAGAATCTGTTTGGCATGTACTCCTTTTAGTGAAAAGCCACCACTCAAACTGATTAGATCTCCCATTCCCTGTGAACAACCAGCCTGCAAAATTTATTTCAAATCCATTCATTAACGTTTAAAAAAAATTCTGTCCTGCTCTCTTTTCCGTCTACTTTTCAATTAATACTTATTGGTTTATTTTCCCCTCTGTGTCTGTAGGTGCGAGTGGAGAACGTGTCTAAAGAGAGAGACATGTTGAGACAAGCAGAGAGTCGACTCAATCGAGAAAAGGAAGCCATGCTGGCTGAGCAACGTAACCAGAATCTGCTGCTCACCAATCTCAAGACTATACAGGTACCATATCATGCAACACTGTTTTTATTCTCAGTTAAACAATTGAAAACATCTCCCTTCTTTTTCTCATTTCATGCATTAAGCCTTCCTTCATAAGAAGCACTCCTGCTGTGATGCAGTAACATTGTAGTAATACAATAAAATCTTCCTGTTTTCTGGCAGAAAGTGTCATTAAGTGGCTATTTTTCATCAAAACTAGATATTGGCTACCCAAATAAATAGTATCATGACTTGTTTTACCACAATTAAAGGTGAAATAGATTTCCTGCATCATCTTATTGCATCTACTTTGATTTACCTGCTTCTACAAGTTACCAAATATTTGGGTGAACCTTAAATTAATTGTTTTTCTCATGATTTCTCCTATTTTTGTCCTCCTCTCTCATAATGGCCTAGTTGACAATGGAGCGTACAGAGACGGAGACTCGCCAGCAGCTGAACAACAAGATAGAGCATGTGGAGGCAGAACTGTCTTCAATGAAGACCAGGCTGGACCAGGAAGTAGCACAGAGACATGCCCTTGGACGCACCATGGACGTATGTAGAATATATCAATAAATCCATCCCTTTTTTTTGTCACATGAAATTTTACGTGGTACAATTTCAGTGAAATGTTATCCAATCAGCTCCTTTTAACTTGTGCATGATTCATCATAAAGCAGAATGAGGAGAAAAAGAGTCACCCGGTTTAATATACATTTAAAAGTGTACATACACTTCGTCTTTGATGCTTTTATGTTGTGGAAAGTCATCTTTACAAATAGATGTTATTTCGTATGAAGGGTTTCTTTTGTACATGGATATCCAAAATTGTACAATAGTTCAAGCAGACTTAAATAGAAAAGGTCAGGCCTCTGAGCAACAGTTGATTAAGAAGAGAATAATCCGCAGTCATTGGTGAAAGAAACTGGAAACTTAGCATCAAATGTGTGCAGATTTAAATAGGAACCGGTTCCAATTTCAGTGTCAAGTGCACAATAATGCAGCCTATAACAAGCTGGACTTAACAAAGGCAACATGTTGCTTTAGCAAAGCTTTTCTTCAAACCACACAATAGAAATAGAAGGTTGGTCTAGGTTTAGCAATGTTGGAATATCAGCTGAACATACTATGGACTGACAAATTGTAGTTTAAACAGCTTTAATCTGACCACTGAGAACCTTCCTGGGGGCCCACAGAAAAGCAAACTCACTCAATATTTAGAGCTCAATTGCACCATTGTGCATGTGTTACCGGCCTCAGACCTAGGGGAATCTGGGCAGGTACAAAGCCACAGGCTGGATAGCAAGTGGAGATACAGAAATGATGTCTTTCTCAAGCACTGGATGTTTATTTCTCAGCCAAATATCTCTCTTTTTTTGTTGTTTCAGTTTCTTTTCAAAAAGTAATTAAATAACAATGCCAACAGATAGGCCAAGCACACACTAGGACACTGGACAATTACCAACACATACAATTATAAAATACACTATACTTATATAAATATCTCAATACTACGAGATCCTAAACTGTAGCTTTAGCCATTACATGGACTATATCATATATAAATGGTCTATAATTACACTAAATACAATAAACAAACCAATATGTAACACATTGGTATAGATCAGATAAAATACAACATCCATTAATAACTATTATTAATAATTGTGAAATAGATACCAGTCTTACAGTATAACATATCAAATATACATCAACAAATGACACTATAGATCATATTATATCTTGAAACAATTGCTCTAGCACTTCAAAGTAGGTAGACACAGGCTACATGGCTATCTTGCTATCTGTTAGATTATATTAAAGTGAACACATACAACAGCTCAGAGGCTACATTGGATTACTTCTATGAACTACATTACAATACAAACAACCTTTTCATAGATCAAATACCAAGAATACTATATTAAGATTTAAACTGGTTACGTGACGGTGTGATAATCGATCACCAAGACAATGCATCGGTCTTCCGTTTGCGTGTGTCTACCGGCACGCGCACATCAACTGACGGCGGCGTAGCCTCCGTAGAACATTGACAGACTCTGGCTAACAAAATGTATACTGAACAGAGCACCGGCAATACAAACAAAATGATACAAAGTACAGAGAGACTTAATAGACGTTACATATTACACTTAAACATACTGATGTTCAGTCAACACGACACTGTTTACAGTCCGTACAGAAAGACGAGAGAACGGAGCCTTCACTGACGGTGACGGGCTAACTTCAACTAGCTTCTGCTAGCTCGCTAGCTAAAGCTGCTAGCAAATACATATAAACACCTCCTAATAACCTTTCTACACAGAACATGACAACATCCATCATAGAGACAACCATACTAGTGATATACTCTTTTGACACATATTAATAGAGATTGGAAAGGTTTAAAAATATATACCTGTGGGTTGGAAAGAAGTGGAGATACAGAAATTATGTCTTTCTCAAGCACTGGATGTTTATTTTTCAGTGCTCCAGCTACCGTCTCCACAGCAACCCACTATGGTGAAACAGTGCAACAGCGCTATCTACTGGCATGAAGTGAAATACATGAAACTGTTATCTTAAATGTAATAAAATAAAAAAAATAGGAGGGGGTAACAGTTTGTTTTTTTAAACTAATATATGAGGGCATTTTATCTACCCATTACACATGTGTACACTTTTCTGGACTGGAAAACAAATTCAACGAATCCAAGTTCCAACATCATTCTTCTCGCCTCACGTCATGCAACACTGTGGGGACATTAACTAACTAGAAGTATAAAACATTTATTATTTTTATTTTGTGACTAAAACTATTTCAAATGTGAATTAAAATACTTTGTCTGAATTATATGGCGGTGTATACTCTTACATAAGCGTTGTTGGACACCGCATGTAATCTTGTCTTATTACTTCTCTGTCACCTCCACCTCCTCCACAGGCTCAGTTATTAGAGGCTAAAAAACAGCTGGAGACACAGAACACCTTACAGCAGAAGACCAGGGAGTTGTTGCGTAGCTCTGAGCAGCAGGTGGCAGCACTGAAAGCCCAACTGGCTTCTGCTTCCTCTGAGGCTGTTACCACCCCCAGCAACACAGCCAACCCTGCTACCAGAGCTGCCGGCCTCAGGGCACCACTTAGAGGTAAACAGCAGCGCTCTGTAATGAAGGGACAAGAAACCATTATTGATGATGGAAGTGGCTGATAAGGGTCTAATGCTATTACGGTCACTGAGTGTTAACAGCTCTTTTTTTTTTTTGTGTGTCTCTGTGTTCCCTCAGTACGCTCTCCAGGGCCCGCAGCCTCCCAGCAGCTCAGCCAATCGGAGCAGGAGCTTGCAGAGTTGAAAGGTCTTCTGCGTACTGCTGAGGAACAAAACAACGAACTAGCAGAGCAGCTAAAGAATGCCAATGCTACTGTAGAGCAGTACAGGGCTGTGGTACTGACTCTGGAAGACAGTCTGAAGAAAGAAAAGGAGGTATAGCTCTTTGATTTGTATTCCTGAGTAATTCAACAACGTTATCTGCTCTTGTCCCCCATCTTCAATGTCTTCTCATACATTTTACTCTCTTTACTACTCCATACCAATCTGTCCACACACATGTAAACTGACCCTCGTCCATTCTTTAGTCTCGCTCCCCTCTTGAGCTCCGGCTGAAGGAGTCCCAGGAGGTGCAGAAGCAGCTGGAGAAGAGGATTTTAGAGTTGGAGAAAATGAAGCAGCAGGAGAGAGAAGAGAGGAGAAAGGCTGTGGATGCAGTGGAAAAACAAGTAAGCCTGTGGCACACCGTTAATACAAGTGATAATAACAATATATCAAATTAACTTACTTAACTTTTAAACTGCAGTGGAGGACTGTGGTTAACTGCTCCTCAGATCTCTGCAGGGTAAATCCAGACAGCTAGCTAGACTATCTGTCCAATCTGAGTTTTCTGTTGCATGACTGAAACAACTTTTGAACATACACATGTACCACCAAAACAAGTTTCTTGCCGAGACTATTTTGCAGCGGCACTGTGGCTCTGTCTAGCGCTTAGCGCCGCCCAAGACGATTGTGATTGGTTTGAAGAAATGCCAACAAACCAGAGCACGTTTTTCTCCGATCCCGGAGTGCTGTAGCCAGACCTCCGCAGCGCTGTGGAGGAAGGTCTGGCAATGCGGGACTACCACTTTCATTGTATTGTTTTCAGCCTAACAGGCAGCAGTGTTTTTAGCAAAAAGGCCCCAATAACTGACCCACTGTACGCTCCCTGCTCAGCAGCAAACAAAAATGTCTATAGTTATTTGACCCTGCTGTCTTGTCCAGATGTATGAGGTGCAGCGCAGTCTGAAGTCCAGCCAGGCAGAGCAACAGGAGGCACTGGAGAGAGCTACCTCTGCTGTTACACTGGAGCAGAAGGCCATACAGGAAAGCCTCCTGCAGGTCCGTTTAAACACACACACACACACACACTCATATGCTGGTTAATATTCCCAGTGCCCACCAGTTAACATATGTATCTTGAATTCACCTACAGTCAGAACATGAATTTTAAAGTTGTATTTACTTGTGTGGGCTAAACTGTTTCCCGTCTGTCTTCCTCTCAGACTAAGCTAGCTGGAGAAGCACAGGCCAAGTATGAGCGGGAGCTCATGCTTCATGCTGCTGATGTAGAGGCCCTGCAGGAGCTGAAGAAAAAAAACCAGCAAGATGCAGCACAGAAGAGGGAGTTGGAGGAGCAACTGAGCAAAATCTCGTCCCTCCTGCAGGAGAAGGCTGCAGCTTTGAACACCGTGGAGAGACAGCTGAAGGTAGGGCGGCTAACCCAAGAGGGAGAAGAGGGAAGAAACTAGGCATTCTGTGGTCATTTTTACACAGCTTTGAATAAGTGTTTATCAAGTATATCCAGAAAATGTCATCCTTAAAATTATTTCTATTAATTGTTAATTGTTTTGCCTGTTGCCTTTCCAAGATTCTAAAGTGTCTTAACGCCTCCTAAGGAAATACTTCTGTTGGAGAATGTTGTTTCTGATTGGTCATGAAAATGAGAATGACTGATTGGTCATAACAGTTTTACTCTTCTTCAGGAGGATCTGTCTATTAAGAGTCGTCGTTGTGAGGAGCTGGGGAAGCAGAATGCTCTCCTGCACCAACAGATGGATGAAATGGCCACCAAGGGTCGTCTGCTGCAAAACCAGCCACAGCAGCTCGACCTGTCATTCAGTGAAGAGGGCAAGACCACTGAACAGATACTAGAAATACTCAGGTAATACAGCAACACCAAGGGTGGCTTAGTACTTTTAAGAAGGGCTTGAGGTTGTTAACATGGGGAACACTGAATTTTGTAGAAACCATTACGGTTTCCTTTTATCAACTTAACGTCTCAATGTGAACTCTTTGGGATTAAGATTGGTATGTGTGTGCGTTGTAGGTTTGTGCGGAGTGAAAAGGAGATTGCTGTGGCTCGGTGTGACGCGTCTGATAGAGAAGCTCTTCGCTACAAACAGCGAGTGGAACACCAAGACAGACAACTGAAGGATCTAGAGGAATCTCTGAACTCTGAGCGGGAGAAAATGCAGGTACAAAATTAAGTGATGGAGTCATGTATGACTGGTGTACCCTTAGTGGCTCTTATTGTGGCATCGGTGTCACTGTTGGGAAAAAAAATGTTGGAATCGAAAATTGATGCGATAACCTTTTAAAATCTAAAGTCGAATTGCGGATTTACAGTGTCACTCTTACAAATTATTCATGCTAAAATAAGCAATAGTGGCACAAAAGAATACAGTTTATTATAATCAGTGTCTGTTTGCCCTCCCTGGCCCAGGCTACAGCGAAGACTCTGGCCCAGCAGGAGGAACAGCTGAAGAAGATGGAAAATATTGGTGCTCTCCAAGAAACCAACAGGATGCTGAAAATGGACCGAGATAAACTGGAGCAAGAGCTGCAACAAGCTCAGGCTAAAGTAAGATACAAGTGTTGCATGTCATGTTTTGTCCTGGATCTCCTTTCATTGTTCGCTGTGGCTAGTTTTAAGTTTTACTACGCTCGACGATATTTTGTGAGGGCATGTTTGAATCTCAAAACACAGTGCAGTTTACCGCTCTAATAAAACTCTACTTTGAATGTAATTCTAGCATTGATGTTTGCTTTTAAAGTAAAACTTCTCTCTGGAGCTGTGTTGTAAATACAAAAGACAGGTTGGACAAAAACATAAAATAGTGTCATAGAAGCTGAAGTTTCTCACTAACCTTGCCTTGCATCTGAGAGCTATTGTCTTTTATACCCATGCTTAAAATCCCTCTCTCTATCAGGTTACAAAGCTCCAGTCAGACATCAGCCCACTACATCACTCTTTATCTCAGCTGTCAGAGAGAAATGGCTCCCTGCAAGCTGATAAGAGGATACTGGAAGAAGACCTCAAACGCTGGAAGGCCAAAACACAGGTAACGTGCATGCGTGCGTGCATTCATGTGTGAACAAGAAGGGGAAGATGTGTATACCTGCATTTATAGCATTTTGTCTCCCATTCCTACTGCAGATTGTTATATTTTCTTGTTTAATTGCACATTCTTATATACTTTCCATGTGTTTTCATCATTATTTACTGATACATTCTAGGGTTTTGTCAATTAGTTGTTTTTAATAAAGCTTATTGTTCCATTTTGTCAGTTTTAAATTCACATTTCTAAGTTAACTTATTAGTATAACTTAAACTTGACTGTCTATCTGCAGCAACTGCTTAGCCAACAGAAAGATGGTGATGTTGAGGAGAGACAGAAACTCGCCACTGAGAAAGAAGCTCAGCAGAAACGCATCACACAGCTAGCTGAAGAGACAGCCAAGCTGAAGACTGAACTGGCAAGGTAACACACACACACACACACCATCAATTTTGTATTGGTAAAAGAGATGCCAATTTTAAACCAGCTCTGTGTCATCTTTATGTGAGCAGTGTGTTTAGATGAGCAGCGTTTGGCTTCCCTCCGTGGCGCCAGTGAACGGAACTTGGATCTCAACAGACCTCCCCTGCTCTGCTCCTCTGAGAGCTACGTGCACTGGCGACACAGATGGAAGCCAAACACTGTTTATCTAAACACACCGTTCACACTGCCATGACACAGAGCTGGATTTAAATCAGCAAAATATCTGCTGCTGTTTATGATGGAATAATAGATATTTTCTATTCAGGTCTCATTAGTGTTGTATGTGTCCTGTTTCTTGTTGCTAATAATGACCAGATCAGAACTTCTAGCAGCTATCATGCTCCGTGGAAGATTGATCAATGCATCCCTAGAAATACTGAAATTATTTTTATGTGTGCATCAGATCCAGTGCCAGCAGTAACTCAGCTCAGTCTCAGCTGCAAGCCCTCAGAGACTCGGTGGCCCGTCTGACGTCGGAGAGAGACACTCTGAAGAAAGACCTGGAAACAAAAAACACCGACATTCTAGAGAAGAACAAGACCATCACCCAGGTCAAGAAGATTGGACGACGCTACAAGACCCAGTATGAGGAGCTCAAGGTCCAGCATGACAAGGTGGGACTGCGGCTGTGGAATCGGTTCACGTTAAAGTCTGCAGTAGACAACAAGTTTATTATGGGTGGACTGATGATGGCTGTGTGTTTTCTGTGTGTTCCAGCTGGTTGAGGAAACAGCTGCTAAAGCAGGAAGTGAGGCAGGTCCAAGCCAGGAGGTGCAGCAGGAGCTGACTAAAACCCAGGAGGAGCGCAATAAGGCCAGAGAGGAGCTAAACACACTGAAAGCGGAATTGCAGAAAAAACTGGAGGAGGTGAGCAGGAAGACATTTTAGGTCTTTATTAACCTAACCTACAAATATAAGGCACCATGATTTTTGTTTGCTTTACATGGAGTACACATAGTTGGACATGTTCAGTCTGTGGCTGCCCAGTTTAAGTGTTTCACTTTTTAGCACTGACCTTATGCGCAAAGTTGCCTGTGCTGCCGGGTTGCTGGGCCAGCTCTCTGCATAAAGCAATTTTTAAACTGAACACACTGTTATCATCATGATATTTCAAAAACAATACCTATCAGTAGTCACAGTATGCATTTGTTGCTTTGTCTTGTCAGTTCAGTAAAGACCCCTCTTACATTGATTAGATTTTGTTTTTAAACAATGTTTCCCCCAACCAGGCCCAGAAGTCCCAGCAGGAGTTTGAGGAGTACAGGAAGGAAAACCAGCAGACCGTGGAAAAGTTGCAGGAGGTGCAAAACCAGCTGACAGAATATGAACCACAATAATATATACAAATAAAAATACTATGTTAATTGCTGTTAATTACTGTTAATTATTTGAGCTATTTTGGTGGTAATAACACCAATGTAGAATAGTAATTTAAGTTCACTTTACATGTAGACTAATTTAACGAGGAATATACATTAGAAAAGGCAGGAATCACAGACTCGATTGTCACCTCTTTGCACATATTTGTCCTGTCCCAGACCGAGACTCGACTGCAGCAGAATCAGAACCTGCTGACCCAGGCTCAGAAAGACCTTCAGCAAACCAAGACCCACAGCCAGCAGGTAAGAATTACTGCCAAGAACACAGCAACACCTATCTACCTACCTACAGACATTTTTATTACTTCAGTCATTTTGTGATGACATCGCCTAAAAATATACAAACCTTTCGCTGGATTCATAGTTCACATTCTATTTATTTGTGATGTTGCTCCTCATTGTCATGAATGTCATTACATAACCCCAGAACCAAAAGAAATTCACCTGAAAATAGACCCACAGAGCCTAACCTCCTCTTTTTTCATTTAAAGGTACAGAACCAATTAAAATCGGCTCAGTCTCAAGCGCAGGCTCGTCAGAACCAGATTCAGCAGATCCAGAAGGAGCTCCAGCAGGCTAAAGAAGCCCTTCAGCAGAACCTCGCTAATCAAAAAGAGCTGCAGCAGACCCAACAAAGCAGCCAACAGAGCCACAACCAGGAAGTCGGCAACATCAAGACTGCTCTCAGCCAAGCAGAGAGCAAGGTGAGGAGGCTTCTTTCTCTTTACTGAGTAGATTTGATTTTGTTTAAATACTTACCTATATTTATAGTTATACTTACCTACTTACAATACATAATTACATTTAAATAGCATGCATAGTTATTTCTCATACAAAATACACCAGACAGGCAGTACCCATTTTGGGGGAAAGAATCGTGCTGTAACATATGGAGAGAAAAGACCCATAAGATCCATGAATATTCAATGTCAGTGAGGTAAATCATTAAATGATGCCGGTGACCTGATGGATAGCTAATGTAAACAAGCAATAAATGTTGTGCATTTCTTCCGTTCACATTTACTAAGTGCTTGTTTAAGTCTTAAAGGGGTGATATAATGCAAAACCGATTTTACCCTGTCATAGTAAATAGGACATACATAGAAGCTCAAAGTCCCACTGACACCCCTTTACTATGAAAATCTCATATTTTGAAACTGCCGCTGAAAACGGGCGAATCCCAACAAAGCTGGAAGTTGACGTCAACCTCCCAAAAACCGGAGCCTTTGTCAGCCCATGGGTGTATTAAGAGAACGGTAACGCCCCAACATTTACATAGGCTACACAACTGATCTGAGATCAGGTAGTCTTCTGAATCTAGATCGCGCAGATCTCTGCTATTCCATTACAAAATTCACTTCTGAAACTTTTTTATGCGAGAAATCAACTATGTAAGGCTCAAATATGGGCCGTTTTACGAAAATGGATGGCTAATTGCAAATTTTGTCCAACTGTGTGTCGGAATTCAGCTGCCGGTGCTGCCTGTGTTGCTGCCTCGTCCCATATTTGAGCTTTATATAGTTGATTTCTCGCTTAAAAAAAGTCTCAGAAGTGAATTTAATAACGTAATAGCCCGACAAACAATGTATAACTTTGCAATGAGACCTGCTGTCGAGTCTCCCATGTGTTTCTATGTAGTTTGCTCAAACCAATCAGCACGTAGCTCATTCTGAATATTCATGAGCATACCATATTTGGAAGAAAAGCTCTTGTTCCAAATAGAGCCATATTCACAGGGTAGTTAAGGGCCTAATAAAATAGCATTCAGGCAATTTTTAGCCCAACCAATGTAACATACCCCGTTAGGAGACCTTAAGGAACAGTGTAAAATACCCTATATAATCATTCTATCACCCCTTTAATGCTTATACTGCGCACTCTGAATAAACACACAAGTCATTTTCAGATTTTTTTTCTCACAAACCTGGGATTATTTTGAGCAGTACTTAAACTAATAAGTATTGGATCTGTGCTTACTTCCTGACAGGTGACTGATCTTCAGAGCCAACTGGACAGCCTGCAGAAGGTTGGGAAAAGCTTTACAGTCAGTTTATTTAAACTAGAAACAGCACTGCATGCACATGTGCTGTGCATGTGTATATACACACACACACACACACACACACACACACACACACACACACACACACACACACACACACACACACACACACACACACACACAAACACATTTTTTTTGGCTATAACTCAAGACTTCCTACGCTAACTAAGTCACACAAATGTCTAATAGGATAAAATGATGAAGTAATGACATTTAATATCCAAAAAGGTCAACTTTACTGTGACATCATTATATTCTGCAAAAATCCTTTTCTGGTCGTTATTAAACGCCATAACTCAGGAACAGAAGGGGAGACATTTGGTTGGCGGAGGCTAACAACCACAAGGCGATAGGTCTAGTTTTTATTTTTCCATCCGTCCTCTTTAGTCACATCAAATACATCAAACGGTCTTTCTTTTTAAAGGTCTTCACTTACACAACATGTTTGCCTAATTGTTTCTCTTTGTCAGATAATTGGTGAGCGTGAAGCAGACATTAAGCGTCTGCAGGAGCAGCTTTCTGAAGCCAACCAGGCTAATGAAGCTAGCCGAGCCACACAGGCCAACCAGAGCCAGAGTTCCCCGTCCATCCAAGCCAGTGATGCTAACGTTGCTAGTGACGGTAACCAGGCCCTACAAGAGGAGCTGGCTAAACTCAGACAAGAGGTACTTTCCAATCTGCTTTCCCAAAATAATGTTTAATCTGACTGTTGTCTCTTTCTTTCTGTATTGACACCCTTAACATTCTCGCTAATTAACTCTGTCAACTGTATCAAAATCCTTGGATAAGTCAATACTGTCAATGTTTTTTGCAGTTCAGTGCCTTAATAATGTCTCTCACCACTTTAAGATCAGCAGTTATAGCACTGTGTTGTTCCCCTGCAGCTGTCTGAGAGCAAGACCAGAGAGGAGCAGCTCAGGCAGCAGATAGCTGAAAAAGAGGAAAAGACTAAGAAGGTCTTCATGGGAGCCAAAACCAAAATCAACCAACTAAACAGTAAGTTTCACAAGCTCTTATGCACACAGATACTAAATTAAAGACATGCTGACAAAGTACAACTGGACAAAGAAGCTACTCTCTTACATTAGCTGAAGTGTAACTTTGTTACCTGCACCTTAACCTGTAGGTGCTAAAGAGAAGCTCACTCAGGAGATACAAGAAGTGAAACAGAGTAAGGAGGAACTGGAGGTGAGAATGAACGCCCTGAAGTCTCAGTATGAAGGACGGCTTCTTCGGCTGGACAGAGAGCTGAGAGAACTGAGAGAGACGCAACCACAGTCCGACCCTAGAGAGGAACCACAGGACCAGAGTGGAGCTAAGGTACATGCATCACGCTGGCTGTGGACATGACTGACATGAAGGTCCATTCTTTGAGATCTCTTTATCTCACCAAAATAGACCAAATGTTTTTAGAAATTCTGTTTTGTTCTGTAATTATTTGTTCGCCCTTTTTTTCTTCACTGTAAAAATGATGTAATTTGAATTGTACAACTAAGTATTAGGGCCACTAATAGCGGACCTGCTAACCTGGACGCCTTTTGCGTAGCAGGAACTTATTTTGTCATCAAAGTATGCGTTGGTGCAAGTTCTTACTTTTAGGAAAGATGGTCCGTTTTTTTTGTTGTTGTTGTTTTTTACACCAAAAAAGGGCCTTGACCGCCCACCCGCCAAATGCAGGTAGAATTGGTTGTGGCATGTAACACAGTCACTCGTACTAGCCACTTTGTTGAGTGAAACGCCGGAGCTGGAAGACCCTAACCGCAGCAGATTTTCTTGTTGCCCAAGAAAGCAACCTACCTTATTGAATGACTTCTATCAAAATAATCCGGCTTCTTTTCTCCAAATATTATGACATTTTTTCTGTAAATATTACAAGTTAATTCTCTACATCTAATAGCCATCTGTGTTACAATGTTAAAGTTTTTCTGTCATCTAATTGCAATATTACCAACCTGTATCGGTACTTAGGTGGGTGATCAGACCAGATCTGCAGACCAGAGACAGATATCTTTGAAGAGTCCTGCCCAAGACAGGGGGAGGTAACTAATGAAGACACACACATGCACAAACACCAGAGACAAAGTTAATAGTTGTAAATAGACGTTTTTTTATTTACACTTGTTAGAAACTTAAATTTTTTCAGTCAGTGCATGTATTGCAAGTTCTAGCTTTACAGACGTTGTTAAAGAAATATTCAGATCCAGATTAGAATGGATCTACTGTAAATTATAAAAGCTTAATGCTTTTTACAGTAATATAGAACAAACACAAAGTAATTGTTGGCAAAAAAATAACTTTTCATGCTTTGTCCATCAGCTCCAGCCTGTCTGACCCTCCCACTGCCAACATCCGCCCCACAACAAGTACTCCATCTCCTAGCAACAAGCCAAGCCCCTCCCCTGGTAACAAGGCCACGCCCCGTGCCAGCATCCGGCCAATGGTTACCCCGGCAACTGTCCCCATCCCAACACCTACTGCCACGGTCATGCCTACCACACAGACTGACAGCCAAGAGGGTGAGTGCAAGAGATGAAAAGGAATTTAAAATAAAAGTAGAACTTAGTAGTAGATAGTATATTATAATTTGCGTGTTTTGCTCTTGCCTTTGGCATGTTGTTACAGAGCTGGCTTTAGCGAGGTAAAAATATGGCAGACAGCAAGGGGGCTTGCAATATTACCACACACAAAAGGGACGTCCTAAGGAATCCAAATTCAAACGGCCTGCTTGCACACACATTTACTGAAAGGTGGAGCAGGAAAAATAAAGAGGGGGTTTCTCAAACTTTGGGGGTCTTTAGTCACACTGGGAACACATATTTATGTTAAATAGACACAAAAAGGGGCTTCTTGCATAATATGCAATCTTTTAAAGTAGAATATAGTGTGTGTTCGGTTAGTTTTTGTTACGTTAGCTGATGTGTCACAATGTAATATAATGTTTCACCCTGCAGTGCTGATGAGTGCAGGAGCCTCTGTACACTCTACCAGCTCCAGTCTGGTGAACACGGCCACATCAATAACTCAGCCAACCAGCACTCAGGCCACCGCTTTTGTCCAGCCCACTCAGCAGCAGGCAGCCAATCAGGATGCAGGCCCCAGTGTGGAGGCAGAACGACCATCTACGTCCTCTTCTCTGGGTGGAACAGGTGAGCAGCACCTTGTCTGATATCCCACGGGCATCCCTGCAACCTTACAGATAACGATAATGCACAGGAAAGAAACAAAAGACACTGTCGTTGGCCTGTGGCGTTTATCCCGTGCATATAATAACCTCTCGAGTGAACACTGAAGGCTAGATTGCTCAGACCAAATTAAATGCACTTATTTAATTTTTTTACTTATTTATACCTCCATCCACAATTTTCCCCCTGACTGGATATCCGCTGAACAATTTAATTGTGTTAACTGATATCGTGTGTGTGTGTGTGTGTGTGCGTGTGTGTGTGTGCGTGTGTGTGTGCGTGTGTGTGTGCGTGTGTGTGTGCGCGTGTGTGTGTGTGTGTGTGTGTGTGTGTGTGTGTGTGTGTGTGTGTGTGTGTGTGTGTGTGTGTGTGTGTGTGTGTGTGTGTGTGTGTGTGTGTGTGTGTGTGTGTGTGTGTGTGTGTGTGTGTGTGTGTGTGTAGGTTCAAAGCGAGGCCGAGAGGACGAGGAAGAGGAGAGCAGACCAGAGAGTTCACACACACCTCCAACGACAAAAAAACTAAGACTTAAACCAACAATAGCACTACAGGTAAACGGAGATAGAACTCAACCTTTGTCTTTTGGTTTCACACTGAAGACCGTTAATGTTGCTATTGGAAATTAGTTCCAAGTCCAGATTTCTAGCTTTGTGTTGTGGTCTTCTAAATGTATTAACTGTGTAGTTACAGCTGTGTAATCTGGTGCGTTTCAGATGGAAGGTGATGAGGAGATTGAAGGAGAGCTGAGGGATGAAGGAGAACGACAGGATTCGCCAGATGACAGTCAGGTCAGTCACCATTGAAAGCATCTTCATTTGATGGCTAGGGTTGCATAACATTGTTCAGAGACACTTACTGTATGAATTTAGTGTTTGACTAGTATGGACCCTCCCGACTGTTTTCACAGCAAATGTCCGCAAAGATTTGAAATTCTTGGTTTTGTACCCACCTAGTTGTTACAATTGGGAAGTATGGATAATGTGTGTAAAACCAATAAAAATGAATGAATAAATGTTAGTGTGTAAGATATATTTTATCAGTTTGCAATATTACGTAACTTCTCTGTATTATTTCTTACTTGTTAACTTGCAATCTACAACCTACAGTCAAATATCCTTGTTTATAAGCTTAACATGCACCGTATGGCTAAAAGTCTCCATGTGATAGCTGAACATGTAAATCCAAAACCATGGACCTGACCAAAAGCATGTAGACAGGAGAGTCTACTTACTTTTGGCAATATAGTGTCAAATCAAACATATTAAGGTGATATGAAGCGTAAACGGTCTGAGTTAGGCAAATCAAGTGGATCTCTTCCAAAATTAGTCTTTTTATTACAAAATTGCTTACGGACACATGTACACCTGACTATTGTTTTTAAGACATACTTGAAAAATTGTGAACCTACCCTTTAAAGTATAATGAAAATGTTGTTAGTTGCAGCCTAAGATGAGACACACAGTAAGTTAAAAGCTGTAAATCCTCTCCACTACCAGAGAAAATTCTGTTTTTTTTCCTTTTTTCGATTGGAATGTAATGATAGTTTGTAAGATCGCCTGCAGTGGTTTAAAATACTTAATAATGGATTTATGTTTGGGCTGCAGGAGCTTCCAGAGGATTGTTACCCCAATTTAGCTGAAGATGACGAAGACATCGAGGAAGTGTCCCAGTCTGTCCCCTCCGATATGATGTCCTCTCAGGGCTCCGCTATTGTTCGGGACGTCATCGTGATCGATACGGACAGCGAGAGCCGTGAGAGCAAAGAGGGGGAGGAGAAGCAGGAGGACGAAGGTGAAGAGGAAGAGGAGGAGGAGGAGGAAGAAGACGAAGAAGAAGAAGGGGTGCTGTTCCGTTTTATTATCGTGTCAAAACTGTTTTCAGCGTTGATCGGTTTTCTGTAGTAAGTAACCTAGCGTTCTTTATCTACCTCAGTATAAGGAAGAAGAAGAGGAGGATGAAGATGAGGATGATGCTGGTGACAGCGGGATAAGGGGAGGAGAGGAGAGTAACGAGGAGAGCAGGGAGGCAGAAGAAGGAGCAGGGGAGGATGAGCCATCCGAAGCCTCCAACGCTGAGGACAATGTGTGTGGAGCCTCTTCAGACTCGCAGCGTCCCTCTGAGCCGTCCCACAGCAGTGAGCACCTTCCCTGGTCTCCGTAGTCTCCGACTCATCTCTTTGTTCCTCTTTGTAAAAGCATTTTTAATGTGAGTTACTCTTTTCTTCCAGATGAAGGCAGCAGTAGCGCCACATCAGAGTCCGAGCCCCCCAGAGACCCTGTACACTTCCCCCCAACCTCCTCCCCCTCTGCACCCTCCCCCTCCTCCTCCATTACACCCCGCCTGCCCCACCCACGTAGGCCCCCACACCCCCTCCCTCCACGGCTCTACATCCAACCTCCAGCTCCGGAGCTGGGACCCCCACACACACAGGTACACACACAGTTACACACACAGTCACACACTGACTCAGCTTGATCAAATTAAACAAATCACATTTATTCGCGGTACAATTTGCTAGAGCTTTATCACACAACATATAAACAGGGTTTTGTCGAAAACTTCAAATCGTAGACTATTATCTTGCTCATCAGGAACAAGTTTGAAAGAAAAAGTGCATTTAACTTTGACATTTTAGCCATTTAGATGGTGTTTTTTTTTTACAGGTTCAAAAAGAGTTTATTCAAGATCACTGCCTTGAAAATGTCCTTTTCTTAAAGAATACTCTGACAGTGATGACCTGTGTTTGTTAATCAGAGACAGTCCTCTCAGCTGCGCAGACCATCAGTAGGACGCGGACCTCAACTAACCCCTGGAATAGGCAGTATGGTAAGAGATGGTGTGTGTGTGTGTGTGTGTGTGTGTGTGTGTGTGTGTGTGTGTGTGTGTGTGTGTACGTGTGTGTGTGTGTACGTGTGTGTGTGTGTGTGTACAAGTGTGTTGAGGAGTAGGATTACATTTACTTTATATGTTGGAGTCAATGTTGTCAAAACATTTCCTATAGGGGTGTAAGAAAATGTCGATACACTTGAGTATCATGATATTATGTTTTGTGATACTGTATCCATTCTCAAAAACCCTATTGATTTTTAATCACAGGTGGTCCCTCTGAGACCCGCGGGACCACCGGCAATCTCAGCCGAGACTACTGTCTTTAAGAGACTGCAGCAGGCTCCCTTTTAAAACGAGAGTGAAGATACTGGTATCATGAAACTGAAAATACTTTGGTATGAAAGTTAATAACCTAAAGCATCCATTGGTACCAACCATGTCATGCTAGCTTGTCTGGAAGGTGGCTAAATAACGCTCCAAAGATAGGCTACATTTTGGCGAGGAACTGGCATGGCCATTTTTAAAGGGGTCCCTTGACCTCTTACCTCCAAGATATCTAAATAAAAATGGGTTTTATTGTATACCCACAAGTCTTCCCCTTTTATGCTAATCCCATGCAGTTTTTCTCATGTATAAATGTTATTTTTCGCCTTTCTTTGTGTGTGTTCATGTGTGATGTTAGTCCCCATAGTAGCCATGTCATTGTAGTGAGAACATTTTTTTAAACTTGATCTCTGTTGCCTGTTTATTTTTTTTAAGATTTGAAATCTTGCAATATATTAAAAACATAACCCCTTTTGTCATGATATGTATCGTATTGCCAGATTCTTGCCAATACACAGCCCTAATATCCAATATGTATTATTGGTCTTAAAAGGGTCATGCTGTGTGTACTAATCATGTAAAGTAGATCTGCAGTGAGTGTGTTTTGTGTGTTGCAGCAACATTTCTTCGATGATGACGACCGAATGGTTCCCAGTACTCCCACTCTGGTAGTCCCACACCGCACTGATGGCTTTGCTGAAGCTATACAGTAAGATCTACACACAAAGACTGCAGTGTCAAATGCACATATATCTGTAATATTAATCGGTCATTTAATTTCTAGAATTTCAGTGAAAAAAGAGGTTTGAATGTTCGACAATATCAGGGGGATTTTCCAAAAGTCTAGTCGAGTCAAGTCACAGTCAGGTGCTGATGTAAGAAAAAAAATAACTCTGTTCTGCACTGCATGTCAGACATCAGGCTGAAGTTATCTCATGGGTGAAACCCTGTGTGTTTCCCACTGCAAGAAAAACACTGTACATCATATTTTACAGTAAAAAGTCCTCAGAAAATCCCCCGGTGATAGAAAAAATCAAAGAATAAGCTTCTTGATTTAACTGTCTAGAAGTAGAGTATTTGCACCCCATGCTGTTTTTAAAATCCACATTTTTACCCAGTTTTGTATGTTAAATTAAACACTTCCAGATTTTGTTAAAAACTGATCAATTATGAGCCCTAGATGTTCACCGGTTTGGATGATGATGATTAGAAAAGAAACTTAAACTCTTTAAAGCCAACTCTAACAACAAATTTAAGCTTAGTTATGATGAGTGTTTGGATGATCTTGGAAGCAAGCTCGATCATAACCCCAGTGGGAACTGTGACTCTCACGTGTGTCGTTCATCTCCTCAGTTCTCCTCAGGTAGCTGGTCTGTCCACCAGGTTCAGGTTTGGACCTCCAGAAGACCTGCTGCCTCAGACATCAGCCTCACACTCTGACCTGGGACAGCTTGCCTCTCAAGGAGGTACTACACACATACATAGTTACACCTGGACTGATCTCAAACATGTTACGTTAGGTATTCATTTTTTAAATCCTTAATCCTGTCTGCCTTTACTACTGCCGTGTGTGTAGGTCTGGGGATGTACGAGTCTCCTCTCTTCCTGGCTGCTCATGATGAAGACGGAGGAGGAAGGAGTGTCCCCACCACGCCTTTACAAGTGGCTGCACCAGGTGAGACACACTCTGTGCATTTTGAAATTTCAACCAAGTGGCAACACACTGTAGGCTTCATCCCTTCCCAGCTCCATCATTGCTCCCCTCTTTGCCCAATTTTGGATTAGCTGGGAGTTTGGCAACCCCAGGCACTGAAAATGAAGCTCAAAGAGAGGCCGGAGCCGCCCACTTTGAGCTTCATTTTGGCTCTTTAGATGCCTATATGTTTTATACAGTTCACTATAAATGCTGCATCATGGCTCTCTGTCTCTATTAGTGACGGTCTTCACAGAGTCTCTGCCCTCAGACAGTGGTGACAACATGGCATCCCAGTCGGTTCCCATGGTAACCACCTCCACCGGGATGGCTTCTGCTGCAGATGATGGCGATGAAGTCTTCATGGAGCAGGAAGGAGAGGGGTAAGCAACTTTAAATAAGTCCAAAGAGATTAAAACTGGGAAATGTCTTTCAGATAGCCAACTAGAGAAGCAGAGATGTGACAAAGAGGTTTGAGTTCACTGGTTGGAAGATTGTAGGTTGTGAAAGTAAATTTCTAATACAAGGTGTATTTGTACCTTTTTAATTGTAATCGGAATGTGCCAGACAATTATGGTAACTTTCTTTTTAATGATGGAGTATTTGTGTTTGAGTACATTATTTGTGTTTCCCAGTCCTGGTATTGAATCCTCTATGGAGAGCCAGACAGACATGGAGTCAACAGGACAGCAGAATGATGATGCATCACTGCCATCTACCAGCCAAGATCCTGGTAAAGTATTCCGTCTATGAACATAATTAAAAGCCAAATAGCATGATTTTTATTATGAACCCTAACCAACGTTTCCAGGCATTTAAACAACCTTGTTGGACCACGTTGCCTTTTTCACATTCTAACATGTTAGCTTCCACGTCAACACAACCTTTCACTTGTTTTAGTTGTCATGGATTTGATGTTTGAAATGATATAGGCCTGCATAAAGTATACTGTGTATTGAACTAAGTTCTCATCCCACACATGAATTGGAATGACTATGACAAGTTGTTGCAATAACACTGTTTTTTAGGATTTAGGACAACTACATCAAATTCTATATATCCAATATTTATTATCTATAGGTAAAAACGTTGAAACCACAGTAAGTTGTACAGAGAGGGATGCCTGTCCTATGATTATAGCAAATATTTTCATATGGAGAAAGAAGTTTCAGCAGCTTTCTGATATGCTCAAACAAGCCTGCTGAATTCCTCGGCGTAGAACTACCGCCGGTCATTTTTGTGTTTAGCTGAGTCTCTTTGTTCTCTGTGATATGAATCAGAATACTTTATTGATCCCTTCAGGAAAATTGTTAAGTTACAGTTGCTCACAGTCAAACTTAAGGCCAAAATAAGAGTAAGGAGAAAAAAAACTAGTCAATAAGTATAACGAGTGTATAAAATAACATAGTTTTTAATTTCTTGTACTTGAGCTAGGTAAAGTAAGATTAGGTTAAAAAGAGTATGTTTCTATACAATAGATTGTACAAATGCTATGACCTTTTGTGAGTAGTTTGCTGTGTTCTTATGTATAGCATGACCTGATGTGATGAAATTGTGCTCTGTCACTGAAAGTCTAACATGCAGCGTCACTGCTCATCTCTGGCTTTATTCATAGACAACAGCAGTGGTACTCAGCGGCGCACAGTGAGCAGTCTGATCAGCAGCCTGTCAGGCAGAGGAACCAGAGGAGGGAGAGTCGAGGCCAGGACGTTACTCACCCGCAGAGGTAAGAAACCAAAACAGTCCTGGAGGACTGGACTTTCAGTGTGTCAGTAAAGATCTTTCAGGGCTCCTCAGACCCTCTTGACGATCACTAATGTTGTACATTTACAGAATGAACTCCAGTCACTCAAAAGGGTAATGATGAAGCTGTTTATTGAAGTGCAATAAGCAGAGAGCAGCATTACATGGGAACACGAATGATGAGGATTATATCATCAACAGTGATCATGTGGGTCATTAATTCTAAACTGCTTTCTCCTCACATTTGTTTTCAGGTACTTTCTCTCGTGGAAGGGGAGGAGCCATGGGCAGAGGGGGCATCGCCTAATGATGTCACTAGTAGTAACTCAGTCAATTCATCCAATAAGGGAATGGAGAGACTATGCTTATTTCCAGGATTATTTTAAGACGTTCAGTATTCTCAAATCTTCTGTCCAGTCAAAATTCCATTAATCACACTATAACACAAGAGATATGACAGCTCTGTATGTGTGGGATCCTTTCTCACCGATTTGTACGGTTGCATTGTTTGTGAAATCCAGAGTTTTTAGTTTTGTGTTGTAATTTCTTTTTCACATGTATTCATGAGAGCTTTGTTCTTGCTTTGTTTCTTTATTTTGCTTTTGTCTTTGGACTGTTAATGCGCTTCTGATAATAAAGTTGAATAATAAGTAGCAGCTATGTGTGTGTTTTTTTTTTGTTTTTTTTTTATAATGTGTGGTATTCCATTGAGAGTGGACTGAGAGGGCGTTGCCAATCAGCGATGACTTATCACATTTAAGATGGCTGCCATAGAGATTGCATCCTCTGGTTTTAGCTTCTTAAATGTGAGGGTTTGCAGCTTTTCTTTGTTTTATATTCTTATACTTAAGGTTTTAGAATGTGGGAGTTTTGGCTATTTTAATGACTAAAATGTATCTTTTTCAGATTGTTTGACTGAGTAATCACTAATGATGATAATTGATAATTACATCCCTAAACATAATCAAAACTACAGCTAATTTTGAGAATTCTTAAATGAATACATAACTACCCATCAAACAACCATGGGAAATTAACATTTTCCAAAAGGTTTTAACTGCAGTAAAAGTTCTCTCTTAATGTGTCATTAGCAGCTGGAAGGTTTGAGGTTTTATAGATGGGTGGGGCTGTCAACATTTGTGATGGTATGTTGTTGGAAAAACAAATATTTACGGGAATTCAAAATTGGGACACAAAAAATTAGTACATTGTTCCTTTTTGCTCAGTAGCTATGTTTACTAAGTAGAACCTGTGCTGATACAGAAACTCCCGGAGCAAGGCTTCTGTCTGCTTGTCCGGATGTTCCTAGGGACAGCGCAGCCAAACTCTGACGGAGTTGGCTGGGAGGGGAGGGTTAGCATTTTGAGCGGCCGTGTTGACAGAGGTGGTTGCCACAGCGGCAGGGCTAAGGATGGGGAGGGGTGCAAGGGCTGCAGATGGGTCAGGTTTGGCCAGCACTGGCAGGTCACGTGAAATCTGGACCCTGAAGAAGAGCGCTGCAGAGAAGACAGAAGAGTGTAACCGCTCAGACACATTTAACCAGAGTAATCAAGCCACATACGCAAGTCAGCGTCTTCCAAAGTGGGAAGCCTCAGAAACGAGAGAAATTCAATGTGGTAAACTACACTATACTTTTATCTCCGTCAATGACTCAGAGAATTATACTAATAGCCTCCAATCATATTGCTTTCTAACGAGAATAACCAGAATGCACGTAGGATGGTTCTTACGTCCAGCGAAGACGTAGTGCTCGTATTGGTCACTCCTCTGAGGGCTGGGCATGGACAGAGCAGAGGTGACTGGGGTGGGGAATCCCTTCAGAGACACTTTGATGTTGATCTCTCCACTTAGAAGAACTTATGGATGTGAGAAGTAAAAACAACAGCATTTAAAGTACATTTAAGTGCATGCTCGCTTTGATAGAATTTGATTCATATAATATAACCCAATAAACGTATGGTTTTATGCGATGATCTCAATACATATTGCAAAATAACTGTTTAGTTAATTATGGTAATACTCCATATAAGTGGTTGGTTAGTGGTGAGGAGACCTCCCTGCTGCGGTGGCGTTTTCTTTCATTGTGACAAATCCATGTCCCTATGCTGCAACTTTTGTTGGAATTTCCCTTTAACCAATTCCCTGGACTTTTCAAGGAACAGTCCAACATTTTGGGGATAATATTTTGTTAGGGTACTGACCGGCCTGGTGAACGAAACGTTTTGGTTTCTTGGTGCAGGACGGAGTGCTGCCTGGTGGGAAGGTGTACCTCTGCATGATGTCTCCTAAAGGACAAAACATGGAAAGCTACTGCTGATCATGTCTATAAAGTCAAGTAGCATTAAAAACACTATGTATCTGCAAGCTTGTTTAGTTCATTTATATATCTACAGAGAGATGACAGAGCTCCTTATTTACCCTACACATACTGGGAGCTGACCAATACAACAAACAGCCACACTAACCCTTATGGGATTCAGCAACTTACTGCTATACTAAAATATGGTATAATAGGTAATAAAAAACTTGTACCTGGTAAAGTGTGCTTTAGGCAAGACAGTGAATCCCTCCCGGCTCTAGATTGGGCCTCTGTCTCTCTGTTTATCAGTTAATATATGTCTGAATTCCTCACCATTCTTAAAGAAGTAGACAGTCTCTGGTCTGTTCCTGGTGGCTGGTACTGCCAGTGCAGCACTGATGCTTCCTGTCAGACCGTGAAACTCAGAGGCCAGAGGTTTGGGGTAGCCCGGTTCCATCACCATGTTACTATCTAGACGCCAGTACTGGTCTCCCTAGTGCGGCGGACGAAAAGGGCAGATGGTGACCAAGAGGACAACTACTTGCTGACTTTCTGAAGTGATCTTGTATTGCGAAGACAGTGATTTCCTTTTGTTGAGTTCATATTGCCACATTACTGTAACACATCTTGGCGTCAACGTATCTTATTCTGTATACTCAAACATAGACTTCTTTTCAATGATAGAGAATGATGTCCAATAGATTTCCTTGATAGTGGTGTTATAATAAGTGTAAGTTTAAAGCAACAGTAGACAGCAAAAAGTAACCATGTTCTGGTAGAAACCCCAAATAGTGTGAACCTGAATGTGATATATTATTAATAGTGGTTGTACTGGTGGCAGTAGTAACGCAGTAGCAAAAGTAGAAGTAAGACAGTAGTTGTAGCTGTGCTGACAGCAGCAGTAATAATGGGTTGTATATATCTGGACCTTGATGATGTAGGTGTTTCCGTGGCAGTTGCAGCGTGTGAAGACAGTATCGATGGGAGAGGAGACACCCAGAGTGTCTGTGATACTCTGCGGATGACCAACTGAGCGACTGACAGGGTCCACCGACCAGAGCAGCTCACCTGAAACACACACACACACACACACACACACACACACACACACACACACACACACACACACAGAAACAGCTTACACAGGACACTCAGAGACTTCCCAGAATCACATTATCATACACAGAGATCATACACATACAAAATATGTAACATTATTTGCTTAGATATGTATTTGTTAATGGAAAATCCTCACACACTTTAATATATTGTCGCTGTCAGGTGAAATCCTTGTATGTCCAAAAAAAAGAAAAGAAGCTCCTTTGAGCTATTTACCTCAGTCGAAATTGTCTGGTCCCTGTTTAAATATTTGTAACACCCACAGACAGGCAGACGTAAAGGGTGACCAATAGTATAATAGTAAAAAAACTAAAATGATAAAATATGGCGATACAAGGTTTCTGCCTGACAGCGACGATATGTAGAAACAATACATTACATTTTATCCATAAGGTCCACCGGACGTGACAGTTTGCAACAACGCATACTAACACTGACCTTTAAATATCAGTATGGTCCCATTGCTGAGAGCTGTCAGTCCATTAATGGGAGAATCACTGCATAGGTTGACATCAGCAAGGAGTCCTACACACACACACATTTTAACTGTTATTTTTTGTTTACAACTTTATAAATTGTAACAATTTTCAGTATTTGTTAATTAGTCAAACAAACAAAAACAGAGACACGTGTCAAGAAAGGATCCTTCTGATCTGTTCAAAACATTTGTTGTGATGTTGACATAAATATGTATTATTCCATTTGTAATATTTGTATACTGTATGTACAGACAAAATAGACTGAAGTTGGTCAAAATACAACACACACACACACGCACACACACACACACACTTGTCCTACCTGTCCCTGGTCCCTCAGAACCTCCTTCCACCACAGAGAGACCCAAAGCCTGGGCTACGTCCTGCAGGGTGCTGGGTCTGGAGCCTGTTGGAACCAAAACAAAACTAAACATTTATTAGATTGTGTGGTCAAATGTAACAAATCAAATTAATACTTCTGTTTACCATTTCTAGGATACTAGAGTTATTTTCAAACAAAACGGTTACAAAAATTTCAAAACAAATTGTAATAAATGTTTTTTTATAATTATTCAAATTCAAAACTTAAATTAAATGACATAATCTCTGTATAATTAACCTTGATTTGGCCCAGATGGAGTTCCTCCCCCAGGGGACAGCACCAGGTGGACATTCACTTTACCATCTACAGCTCCAGGACCAGGGGGTCTGACAGGAGCACTGCTGCCCAGAGACGGAGCACTGTAGCTGGGCAGAGAGTAGCCAGCTGGCGAGTCTGGAACTCCACTATTAGAGGAAGGGATGGACAATGGCAGTAGACCGGCAGGGATGTCACTCACACCTACAGGAGAGAAAAAAGGAAAAGGAAGACAATGTCTTTTGTTTTTTATCTAATTAGACAAAACTAAATTATCTTTTGAGAAAAAATTTAATTCTAAACCATGTCGTAGTGGATTGGTTGGTAGGCCTACAACAGGAGGGGCGGGGCCAGAGGAACTGTCAGTCAGTGGTTTGTGGCCTGCACCTGGACAGTTAGGATAGGTTAGCTGTTTCCCACTATTTCCAGTCTTTATGCTAAGCTAGGCTAACAATAAGTGTATTTCCCAAAATGTCGAACTTTTACATTAGGTCTTAAAAAGTTAAAACAAGATTTTGACATAGAACAGGGCCACATATTGGGTAATGCAGTCCACCTTAGCTAAAATTATACTTTAGTTATGCAATTTCCCAAACAAATGATATAAAAAATATATATACATATATATATATATTTATTGAAGATATAAAAAAACTATCTATATGCAGTAAGCAAGTAATCCTTACTTCTTCATTAGCATGCAGGGGTAGTAGTAAAAGCTTTGTGTATTTTTGTGTATTTAATGAATGCTGTTTGGACACAGTAAAGGTCTTTTTCTCATTTTGAATAAACAAGCTCAGCATTGGAACAACATCTACCTGTGTACCATTCCTCGCTTTCACTGTTAGACCTTCCCCAGCTCCTGTCTGATTTCTGTTTTCCTGAGGAGGAGGAGAAAATAATAATGAACAAAAGAAACAAGAGACACACCTGTTATCCAACATCAGTTTGGTATTCAAAAAATTATCACAAGCTTAAAAATATATTGAAATTCTGAGTAGCCTTTTGTGTTGCCTCGCAATACCTGCAGTTGTGCATTTTAAAATATTTTGTTCACTTCTCTGGATTTATGGGCCCCCTCCTTTTTTTCCTTCTGCCACTGCAGGCCGATTGCTTAACTCATTAAATACAAAAATTAAAAATGCAGAAGGTTCATCTGTCAATACAGATTCATTTTCCGTCTTCATCTCACTGATTATGAATATTGGCAATATACATAAGCAATAATGGCCCTAATTGGCAGGTTAAAATACCCGTAAGGATTTGTTTGGTTGCTTTATTTAATGGACAGTAGATCTGGTAAGTGAAAGCAAATTCCAGCCAAAAAGCTACTGGCAATGAAAGGGAAGCTCTTTTAGTTAGTTTGGTATGATGGTTGCTAACCTGATGCGGCAGCTCTCAGAGGCTGGACAGTTCTGGTGTGTGAAACTGACCCTCTGGCATCTGTGGAGAGAGATACAAGGTGGAAAACAGCACTTTTTATCCATTCAATACCCAAGCTTCTTACAGCTTTATTATGTCTTTAAAGTCCACTATAATTGTGTATGTGTATCTCAGTCCCAGTGGGGCACTGTGTATACTTGTGTTGTTAGCTGGGGTTGTGGTTGTTGGCCATTACCGCATTGTAGCTGGTAGTCTTGACAACAGGTGTTGTACTGGATGCACTGTGGATCACACTCGCACGTCCGACCACGCCTGAAGGTCTCACCACAACGCCCCTGACAGGACTGAGCTGAGAACAACAGACAGGCCAACAGAACGTCATCAACACAGCAGAGCACTTGTTTCAACCCGAGCTTTCTACTGGTCCAAACTGTCTGAAATTGAAAGCTGCATCAGTCCATTTTTTTTTCCCACAAGGGGCAGAAGAACTCGACACAAACTGACAGACGGCTCTCCTGCCAAATGATCGCCTCATAAAGCACACAGTTGCAGATACACAGCAACTTTAGCATTCATTTGGAGTTGGGTTTTTGCCACTTGACAAATTCCATCAAATTCGCTCTCCTTTAAGGTTCATTTTGCTCTCCACCAACACCTGAGTGGAACATCTGGAGCTTATAGCCATTAGAGGATCCACAATGTAGTCACTGACTTGGTCCGTCTGCCATTTGTGGATGAGCAGGTATAGAGAACAGTGGGTTTATTAGAGCTTGTTTGTTAAAACTACCTGCCTGATTCTGCTGGAAACAGGGTAGCAGAGAGAAGTGAGCCTGAAACGTACATTAAATGGGCTGTAAAACCAAAACAATGAGCTAAGGGGCTGCAAAGTTAATATAAACCAAAACAATTAGCTGAAAGAGACTAAAGAGCTCAATAAAAATCTAAATAATAAGCTAAATAGGCTAAAAGTTATATAGAAAATCAAAGAAATTAGCTAAAAGAAGCTAAAGGGTTAATAGAAATCAAATAATGAGCTAAAGAGGCTCCAAAGTTAAATAAGAGAAGTCCAAAACAAGTTAAAAAGGGAATAGAAACCAAAACAATGAGGTAAAAGAGGCTAAAAATGAGTTCCACAGAGCTACAAAGTCAGCATGACAGTGTGACCACTTTCACATTTGAGATTTGATTTGTTCATGATATTATAAAAATATTCAAGCAGCTCTAAGTCGAGTGCTGTAACATTTATTCACGATAAACTAAAAGTGAGACATATTATCTGCACTCCTTGCCTGCATGTCTAATACCTTCTCTTTGGTCTGTTCTTCTTACATACCACGTATCTTTGCTGTATCCTATTACTTTTTGATGTTACCATTTAATCGTTTACACAGATGAATAAATAAAATGTGCTGTTATATATCTTAATCTGTTGAGTACCATACCAGTGATGCACGCAGCCTGAAAGTCGGGGCAGCACTCATTATGCTGCTGGCAGCCGAAGTCACAGGTACACTGCTGGCCTCTGGTGAAAACCTCGCCACAGCGACCCACACAGCTGCCTGGAGAGAGACAGCATGTACTGGTTAAATTTTAGTAATACCTTTTATTTTCAATCATAAGGCATTGCAAGTATATTATATTGGAATCATAACTTAAAGAGATCCCAAAGTATTATGATCAGAATATTAAACATTAGATGTTACCATAGCATAGCTGCATTATAAGACATTTTAAGGCAAAGTAGGTGTGTTACCAGATAATATATAAGCAGAGGGATATTATAAGGTATTACATGTGCATTATAAGACATTTCAAGATATCAAAGTTGCATTAAAAGGATCAGAGTTTGATTGCAAGTCATTATAAGTGCAGTGCACATTAGGTGATATCACAATTTCATTAGGAGACATTTTATACTATAGTAGGTGCATTACCAGATCCTATAAGGCATACCAGGGATATTATTACATTATTAAATAGGTTAGACATTCTCAGGTAATTACACTATAATGCATCAGAAAGGATTAAAAAGGTAAATTAAAAAAACAACGTGCTATAGTGTAGATTTAGAAGGGTAAATAAATGTGTCAGTCCATACCTGGTCCAGCAGCTGCAGTGTAGGTCACAGCAATGCCAAGTAACAGAAGCCACGGTGACATTTTCATCGTCATCATCTTTACCCAAGACTCTGCTGAGCTGAACAACAAGTGTGATGTACAAAGAGAGAGACACACACTGCCACAGTAATAGAGAGTGAGAGAATAAGTCTAGTGTCACCTCTCCTTGTCCTTTTATAAACCTGTCCGTCTGTTGTTCTTATGTATGGGACAAAGGCCCTGAGACAGGACACTTTTAATTAGCAGCACACACAAACACACACACACACACACACTCATACTACACCCACAGGCTAATTAAAAACTGCCGGGACGTATTTAAACTTCCTACACTGGCAATAAATAAACTCCTACACACAGTAACACGTTTCAAAACCAGAGATGAAAAGTAACTTATTACAAATGACCCCAGTTACTTTTACTTTGTGTTTTTGGTTGCACAAAAAAACTTCTTCTTCTAGTATTTTGATATTTTTATTTTTTATATTCTAAGTTTTACAATATCAAATAATTTCTTGGTCTACTAGTCTTTTAAGTTACCATTTAATTAATTAAAAACATTATAGTACTTACGTACAATATTTCAGTGTTGTTTTAACCCGCTTGTGAGGTCTGTGGTTTCACCCACATGTGAAATTACTCCAACCTGCTGCCTTTGGATCACATTTTCCCTGCCAGCCAACTTAAGGAATGAGGTGTTTGAGCCAGCCAACACTGATGTCATGTGGTTTTGACAATTATTTGGTGGAGTTTCGATTGTTTAGCTCACTCCGTGGGTCATAAAAAGTGTCTACATGTGGGTGACTTTCACAAGGAGAGGATGAGTGGAAATAGAAAGGTCAATCTGGTGAGGCCTTTACTTCACTTAACTTTATTTTGATGTTGACAGACTGCTTACTTTTGGCAATAACCATAAAAAAATCAAGAAACCAGAACATTTCAGACATAAAATAAGCTCTAACAATGCATAATGGAGGTGTTCATGTCTTAAATGATCCGATCATTGTTAGAGTTCAGTATGTATGCATAAAATATTATCTTGAAGCTTTCGCATGAAAAAAAAAAGTCAGCGAAAAAAGTGATAAAAAGTCGTAGTATAGTATGTCAAAAGTAGTCATAGTATAGTAAGTTGAAACAAGTGTTAAAAAGTAATTGTATAGTAGGTCAAAGAAAGTCTGGAAGAACATGCAAACTCTACATGAACAGGACCAGCCCGGAATGGGTATCGAACTCGAGGAACAGTATGCACTGCCTACTAGTTAGGCAGTTAGTTAGCAACTACTTAGTGTAGTTGCAAACGTTGCTAATAACAATTCTACCGAAAAAAGTACATTGAAAAAAGTCATGTAAAAAAAAGCCATTTAAAAGTCATAGTATAGCATATCCAAAAAAGTTATAAAAAAGTCACAGCATAGTATGTCGAACAAATTATAAAAAAAGTCATAGTATAGTATATTGAAAAAAGTCATAATATAGTTTGTCGAAAAAAGTCATAAAAAAGTCACAGTATGACAAAAATAGTCATAGTATAGTATGCCGAAAAAAGTTATAAAAAAGTTATATTATTGTATTTAAAAAAAATTATGAAAAAGTCATAGTATAGTATATCGAAAAAAGTCATAGTATAGTAAGTCGAAAAAGTGATAAAAAGTCATAGTATAGTACGTTGAAAAAAGTGATAACAAATTCATAGTATAGTAGGTCAAACAAAGTCTAGAAGAACATGCAAACTCCACATAAGAAGGACCATCCTGAATGGGTATTGAACCCCAAGTCAGAGTATATATTGACTGGGTTGCAAGCATTGCTAATCACACAGCCACCATGCCACCAAACAAAGTGCATTGATAACAGTCATAGTATAGTATGTTGAAAAAACACATTAGAAAATCATAGTATAGTACAGTACAGGCCAAAAGTTTGGACACACCTTCTCATTCAATGTGTTTCTTTATTTTCATGACTATTTACATTGTAGATTCTCACTGAAGGCATCAAAACTATGAATGAACACATATGGAATTATGTACTTAACAAAAAAGTGTGACATAACTGAAAACATGTCTTATATTTTAGATTCCTCAAAGTAGCCACCCTTTGCTTTTTTTGATAACTGCAAACCCTTGGTGTTCTCTCAATGAGCTTCATGAGGTAGTCATTGTGTGTTCATGTGTTCATTCATAGTTTTGATGCCTTCAGTGAGAATCTACAATGTAAATAGTCATGAAAATAATAAGGAAATGCATTGAATGAGAAGGTGTGTCCAAACTTTTGGCCTGTACTGTATGTTGAAAAAAGATTTTTAAAAAAGGTCATAGTATAGTATGCTGAAAATGGTCATAGTATAATATGTCGAAAAAGTTATAAAAAAGTCATAGTATAGTATTTTGAAAAAAATTAAGAAAAAGTCATAGAGAAGTATATTGAAAAAAAGTCATAGTATAGGATGTCAAAGAAAGTCTGGAACAACATGCAAACTCTACATGAACAGGACCAGCCTGGACTGGGTATCAAACCTGAGGCACAGTATGCACTGCATACTGGCTGGTGTACAGTACAGGCCAAAAGTTTGGACACACCTTCTCATTCAATGCGTTTCCTTTTTATTTTCATGACTATTTACATTGTAGATTCTCACTGAAGGCATCAAAACTATGAATGAACACGTGGAATTATGTACTTAACAAAAAAAGTGTGAAATAACTGAAAACATGTCTCATATTTTAGATTCTTCAATGTAGCCACTCTTTGCTTTTTTATTAATAAGAGAAATAATTCCACTAATTAACCCTGACAAAGCACACCTGTGAAGTGAAAACCATTTCAGGTGACTACCTCATGAAGCTCATTGAGAGAACACCAAGGGTTTGCAGAGTTATCAAAAAAGCAAAGGGTGGCTACTTTGAAGAATCTAAAATATAAGACATGTTTTCAGTTATTTCACACTTTTTTGTTAAGTACATAATTCCATATGTGTCCATTCATAGTTTTGATGCCTTCAGTGAGAATCTACAATGTAAATAGTCATGAAAATAAAGAAACACATTGAATGAGAAGGTGTGTCCAAACTTTTGGCCTGTACTGTAGATGCAAACACTGCTAACCACACAGCCACAATGCCACCGTCAAAAGTACGTTGAAAACAGTCAAAGCATAGTATGTCAAACAAAACCCATTAAAAAGTCATAGTATAGTATGTTGAAAAAATATTTTTTTTAAAAAGTCATAGTATAGTATGCTGAAAAAAGTCATAGTATAGTATGTTGAAAAAAAGTTATAAAAAAAGTCATACTATAGTATGTCAAAAAAGTGATAAAAAAGACACAGTATGTCGAAAGAAATTATAAAAGAGACAAAGTATATCGAAAAAAGTCATAGTATAGTATGTCAAAAAAGTGATAAAAAAGTAATTGTATACTTGGTCGAAAAAATACAATGCAGCAGACCAACATATCGACACACCCACTCTGTTCCCATTCACACACCTGGCCTAACCGACTATATGCATCTGGCTTGTTTCATATGCTTAATTTCTAGTCAATTATGTGTGATGGGCAGCCCTCTAATGAGCCCTCAGGCAGAGATGTGGTCACACTGAGGTATTGTGATTGGTCCCACGGTCAGATTAAAGCAGCTCATAAAACTTTATAAGCACCCCACATTGGGACCATGTACAGACTGTGGGATGAGCGCTGGCGGGCACTTCAGAGCTCCAAACACATTCACACATACTTAGTTGGTGTTGAGCAACAGAAGGCCAGACAGACATTATGAAACATGTATTTAAAGTCTGTCTGGCAAATGAAACACAACTGAAAGAAGAATAGAGATTCATTCTACCTGAGCATGTGATTGTAAATTGTAAGTTAATCAGTTATTGCAGTTCATTTGAGAAATGTGTCTGGTTCTCTCTGTAGCTGCGAGGGAAGCTGCCAGGTTCTTTGTAGATCTGCATTTACTTCATGTGATTTTGCTATTTTCTACATTTGACACTGGTAATGACTCCCCGCTGAGGCTGTGGGCTGCTGACCAGTGTCTGCTTGCATTACCTCATGCTCCTGGTATCTTTACTGTCACTGTCCTCACTTGTTCCTACTCATTATTTCAGCGTTAAAGCTGAAGCCAATTTCACAGTTAAGTTTATTATCCTAGTGGGTAAAGAATGTTCTCTTCTTGTTTATTCTCAGTTTTTGGTCACATGGACCGAATTCATGATTTGTGAGATCATCAAGTTGATATGTTTTTCTCAAACATCATTGTTCATGAGCCATACCTTAACACAGGCTTTCACATGAGTATTCCTATCTCATTCCTTATGTTCAACAGTG